>NW_026518500.1:0-101990 GCF_027409825.1 Scomber japonicus
TTTTTTCAATTTTTGCCCGCTTTGGAAAATCCTTCATAATTTTCACACAATGCCCTCACGGTGCTTGATTTTACAAATTTTTCATTCAGGCCGCCCCTCTGGCCCCTTGTAGCAAGTTTTGGGACAATCCCCCACCCTTCCCATTTTTTACTTTTTCGACACTACCGGCCCTGTCGTTTTTTTCAATTTTTGGCCGCTTTGGAAAATCCTTCACAATTTTCACACAATGCCCTCACGGTGCTTGATTTTACAAATTTTTCATTCAGGCCGCCCCTCTGGCCCCTTGTAGCAAGTTTTGGGACAATCCCCCACCCTTCCCATTTTTGACTTTTTCGACACTACCGGCCCTGTCGTTTTTTTCAATTTTTGGCCGCTTTGGAAAATCCTTCACAATTTTCACACAATGCCCTCACGGTGCTTGATTTTACACATTTTTCATTCAGGCCGCCCCTCTGGCCCCTTGTAGCAAGTTTTGGGACAATCCCCCACCCTTCCCATTTTTGACTTTTTCGACACTACCGGCACATTCGTTTTTTTTCAATTTTTGGCCGCTTTGGAAAATCCTTCATAATTTTTACACAATGCCCTCACGGTGCTTGATTTTACAAATTTTTCATTCAGGCCGCCCCTCTGGCCCCTTGTAGCAAGTTTTGGGACAATCCCCCACCCTTCCCATTTTTGACTTTTTCGACACTACCGGCCCTGTCGTTTTTTTCAATTTTTGGCCGCTTTGGAAAATCCTTCACAATTTTCACACAATGCCCTCACGGTGCTTGATTTTACACATTTTTCATTCAGGCCGCCCCTCTGGCCCCTTGTAGCAAGTTTTGGGACAATCCCCCACCCTTCCCATTTTTGACTTTTTCGACACTACCGGCCCTGTCGTTTTTTTCAATTTTTGGCCGCTTTGGAAAATCCTTCATAATTTTCACACAATGCCCTCACGGTGCTTGATTTTACAAATTTTTCATTCAGGCCGCCCCTCTGGCCCCTTGTAGCAAGTTTTGGGACAATCCCCCACCCTTCCCATTTTTGACTTTTTCGACACTACCGGCCCTGTCGTTTTTTTCAATTTTTGGCCGCTTTGGAAAATCCTTGACAATTTTCACACAATGCCCTCACGGTGCTTGATTTTACACATTTTTCATTCAGGCCGCCCCTCTGGCCCCTTGTAGCAAGTTTTGGGACAATCCCCCACCCTTCCCATTTTTGACTTTTTCGACACTACCGGCCCTGTCGTTTTTTTCAATTTTTGGCCGCTTTGGAAAATCCTTGACAATTTTCACACAATGCCCTCACGGTGCTTGATTTTACAAATTTTTCATTCAGGCCGCCCCTCTGGCCCCTTGTAGCAAGTTTTGGGACAATCCCCCACCCTTCCCATTTTTGACTTTTTCGACACTACCGGCCCTGTCGTTTTTTTCAATTTTTGGCCGCTTTGGAAAATCCTTGACAATTTTCACACAATGCCCTCACGGTGCTTGATTTTACACATTTTTCATTCAGGCCGCCCCTCTGGCCCCTTGTAGCAAGTTTTGGGACAATCCCCCACCCTTCCCATTTTTGACTTTTTCGACACTACCGGCCCTGTCGTTTTTTTCAATTTTTGGCCGCTTTGGAAAATCCTTGACAATTTTCACACAATGCCCTCACGGTGCTTGATTTTACACATTTTTCATTCAGGCCGCCCCTCTGGCCCCTTGTAGCAAGTTTTGGGACAATCCCCCACCCTTCCCATTTTTGACTTTTTCGACACTACCGGCCCTGTCGTTTTTTTCAATTTTTGGCCGCTTTGGAAAATCCTTCATAATTTTCACACAATGCCCTCACGGTGCTTGATTTTACAAATTTTTCATTCAGGCCGCCCCTCTGGCCCCTTGTAGCAAGTTTTGGGACAATCCCCCACCCTTCCCATTTTTGACTTTTTCGACACTACCGGCCCTGTCGTTTTTTTCAATTTTTGGCCGCTTTGGAAAATCCTTCATAATTTTCACACAATGCCCTCACGGTGCTTGATTTTACACATTTTTCATTCAGGCCGCCCCTCTGGCCCCTTGTAGCAAGTTTTGGGACAATCCCCCACCCTTCCCATTTTTGACTTTTTCGACACTACCGGCCCTGTCGTTTTTTTCAATTTTTGGCCGCTTTGGAAAATCCTTGACAATTTTCACACAATGCCCTCACGGTGCTTGATTTTACACATTTTTCATTCAGGCCGCCCCTCTGGCCCCTTGTAGCAAGTTTTGGGACAATCCCCCACCCTTCCCATTTTTGACTTTTTCGACACTACCGGCCCTGTCGTTTTTTTCAATTTTTGGCCGCTTTGGAAAATCCTTCATAATTTTCACACAATGCCCACACGGTGCTTGATTTTACACATTTTTCATTCAGGCCGCCCCTCTGGCCCCTTGTAGCAAGTTTTGGGACAATCCCCCACCCTTCCCATTTTTGACTTTTTCGACACTACCGGCCCTGTCGTTTTTTTCAATTTTTGGCCGCTTTGGAAAATCCTTGACAATTTTCACACAATGCCCTCACGGTGCTTGATTTTACAAATTTTTCATTCAGGCCGCCCCTCTGGCCCCTTGTAGCAAGTTTTGGGACAATCCCCCACCCTTCCCATTTTTTACTTTTTCGACACTACCGGCCCTGTCGTTTTTTTCAATTTTTGGCCACTTTGGACAATCCTTCATAATTTTCATACAATGCCCTCACGGTGCTTGATTTTACAAATTTTTCATTCAGGCCGCCCCTCTGGCCCCTTGTAGCAAGTCTTGGGACAATCCCCCACCCTTCCCATTTTTGACTTTTTCGACACTACCGGCCCTGTCGTTTTTTTCAATTTTTGGCCGCTTTGGAAAATCCTTGACAATTTTCACACAATGCCCTCACGGTGCTTGATTTTACACATTTTTCATTCAGGCCGCCCCTCTGGCCCCTTGTAGCAAGTTTTGGGACAATCCCCCACCCTTCCCATTTTTTACTTTTTCGACACTACCGGCCCTGTCGTTTTTTTCAATTTTTGGCCGCTTTGGAAAATCCTTCACAATTTTCACACAATGCCCTCACGGTGCTTGATTTTACAAATTTTTCATTCAGGCCGCCCCTCTGGCCCCTTGTAGCAAGTTTTGGGACAATCCCCCACCCTTCCCATTTTTGACTTTTTCGACACTACCGGCCCTGTCGTTTTTTTCAATTTTTGGCCGCTTTGGAAAATCCTTCACAATTTTCACACAATGCCCTCACGGTGCTTGATTTTACACATTTTTCATTCAGGCCGCCCCTCTGGCCCCTTGTAGCAAGTTTTGGGACAATCCCCCACCCTTCCCATTTTTGACTTTTTCGACACTACCGGCCCTGTCGTTTTTTTCAATTTTTGGCCGCTTTGGAAAATCCTTGACAATTTTCACACAATGCCCTCACGGTGCTTGATTTTACACATTTTTCATTCAGGCCGCCCCTCTGGCCCCTTGTAGCAAGTTTTGGGACAATCCCCCACCCTTCCCATTTTTGACTTTTTCGACACTACCGGCCCTGTCGTTTTTTTCAATTTTTGGCCGCTTTGGAAAATCCTTGACAATTTTCACACAATGCCCTCACGGTGCTTGATTTTACACATTTTTCATTCAGGCCGCCCCTCTGGCCCCTTGTAGCAAGTTTTGGGACAATCCCCCACCCTTCCCATTTTTGACTTTTTCGACACTACCGGCCCTGTCGTTTTTTTCAATTTTTGGCCGCTTTGGAAAATCCTTCATAATTTTCACACAATGCCCTCACGGTGCTTGATTTTACAAATTTTTCATTCAGGCCGCCCCTCTGGCCCCTTGTAGCAAGTTTTGGGACAATCCCCCACCCTTCCCATTTTTGACTTTTTCGACACTACCGGCCCTGTCGTTTTTTTCAATTTTTGGCCGCTTTGGAAAATCCTTCATAATTTTCACACAATGCCCTCACGGTGCTTGATTTTACACATTTTTCATTCAGGCCGCCCCTCTGGCCCCTTGTAGCAAGTTTTGGGACAATCCCCCACCCTTCCCATTTTTGACTTTTTCGACACTACCGGCCCTGTCGTTTTTTTCAATTTTTGGCCGCTTTGGAAAATCCTTGACAATTTTCACACAATGCCCTCACGGTGCTTGATTTTACACATTTTTCATTCAGGCCGCCCCTCTGGCCCCTTGTAGCAAGTTTTGGGACAATCCCCCACCCTTCCCATTTTTGACTTTTTCGACACTACCGGCCCTGTCGTTTTTTTCAATTTTTGGCCGCTTTGGAAAATCCTTCATAATTTTCACACAATGCCCACACGGTGCTTGATTTTACACATTTTTCATTCAGGCCGCCCCTCTGGCCCCTTGTAGCAAGTTTTGGGACAATCCCCCACCCTTCCCATTTTTGACTTTTTCGACACTACCGGCCCTGTCGTTTTTTTCAATTTTTGGCCGCTTTGGAAAATCCTTGACAATTTTCACACAATGCCCTCACGGTGCTTGATTTTACAAATTTTTCATTCAGGCCGCCCCTCTGGCCCCTTGTAGCAAGTTTTGGGACAATCCCCCACCCTTCCCATTTTTTACTTTTTCGACACTACCGGCCCTGTCGTTTTTTTCAATTTTTGGCCACTTTGGACAATCCTTCATAATTTTCATACAATGCCCTCACGGTGCTTGATTTTACAAATTTTTCATTCAGGCCGCCCCTCTGGCCCCTTGTAGCAAGTCTTGGGACAATCCCCCACCCTTCCCATTTTTGACTTTTTCGACACTACCGGCCCTGTCGTTTTTTTCAATTTTTGGCCGCTTTGGAAAATCCTTGACAATTTTCACACAATGCCCTCACGGTGCTTGATTTTACACATTTTTCATTCAGGCCGCCCCTCTGGCCCCTTGTAGCAAGTTTTGGGACAATCCCCCACCCTTCCCATTTTTTACTTTTTCGACACTACCGGCCCTGTCGTTTTTTTCAATTTTTGGCCGCTTTGGAAAATCCTTCACAATTTTCACACAATGCCCTCACGGTGCTTGATTTTACAAATTTTTCATTCAGGCCGCCCCTCTGGCCCCTTGTAGCAAGTTTTGGGACAATCCCCCACCCTTCCCATTTTTGACTTTTTCGACACTACCGGCCCTGTCGTTTTTTTCAATTTTTGGCCGCTTTGGAAAATCCTTCACAATTTTCACACAATGCCCTCACGGTGCTTGATTTTACACATTTTTCATTCAGGCCGCCCCTCTGGCCCCTTGTAGCAAGTTTTGGGACAATCCCCCACCCTTCCCATTTTTGACTTTTTCGACACTACCGGCACATTCGTTTTTTTTCAATTTTTGGCCGCTTTGGAAAATCCTTCATAATTTTTACACAATGCCCTCACGGTGCTTGATTTTACAAATTTTTCATTCAGGCCGCCCCTCTGGCCCCTTGTAGCAAGTTTTGGGACAATCCCCCACCCTTCCCATTTTTGACTTTTTCGACACTACCGGCCCTGTCGTTTTTTTCAATTTTTGGCCGCTTTGGAAAATCCTTCACAATTTTCACACAATGCCCTCACGGTGCTTGATTTTACACATTTTTCATTCAGGCCGCCCCTCTGGCCCCTTGTAGCAAGTTTTGGGACAATCCCCCACCCTTCCCATTTTTGACTTTTTCGACACTACCGGCCCTGTCGTTTTTTTCAATTTTTGCCCGCTTTGGAAAATCCTTCATAATTTTCACACAATGCCCTCACGGTGCTTGATTTTACAAATTTTTCATTCAGGCCGCCCCTCTGGCCCCTTGTAGCAAGTCTTGGGACAATCCCCCACCCTTCCCATTTTTGACTTTTTCGACACTACCGGCCCTGTCGTTTTTTTCAATTTTTGGCCGCTTTGGAAAATCCTTGACAATTTTCACACAATGCCCTCACGGTGCTTGATTTTACACATTTTTCATTCAGGCCGCCCCTCTGGCCCCTTGTAGCAAGTTTTGGGACAATCCCCCACCCTTCCCATTTTTGACTTTTTCGACACTACCGGCCCTGTCGTTTTTTTCAATTTTTGGCCGCTTTGGAAAATCCTTCACAATTTTCACACAATGCCCTCACGGTGCTTGATTTTACACATTTTTCATTCAGGCCGCCCCTCTGGCCCCTTGTAGCAAGTTTTGGGACAATCCCCCACCCTTCCCATTTTTGACTTTTTCGACACTACCGGCCCTGTCGTTTTTTTCAATTTTTGGCCACTTTGGAAAATCCTTCACAATTTTCACACAATGCCCTCACGGTGCTTGATTTTACACATTTTTCATTCAGGCCGCCCCTCTGGCCCCTTGTAGCAAGTTTTGGGACAATCCCCCACCCTTCCCATTTTTGACTTTTTCGACACTACCGGCCCTGTCGTTTTTTTCAATTTTTGGCCGCTTTGGAAAATCCTTCATAATTTTCACACAATGCCCTCACGGTGCTTGATTTTACAAATTTTTCATTCAGGCCGCCCCTCTGGCCCCTTGTAGCAAGTTTTGGGACAATCCCCCACCCTTCCCATTTTTGACTTTTTCGACACTACCGGCCCTGTCGTTTTTTTCAATTTTTGCCCGCTTTGGAAAATCCTTCATAATTTTCACACAATGCCCTCACGGTGCTTGATTTTACAAATTTTTCATTCAGGCCGCCCCTCTGGCCCCTTGTAGCAAGTTTTGGGACAATCCCCCACCCTTCCCATTTTTTACTTTTTCGACACTACCGGCCCTGTCGTTTTTTTCAATTTTTGGCCGCTTTGGAAAATCCTTCACAATTTTCACACAATGCCCTCACGGTGCTTGATTTTACAAATTTTTCATTCAGGCCGCCCCTCTGGCCCCTTGTAGCAAGTTTTGGGACAATCCCCCACCCTTCCCATTTTTGACTTTTTCGACACTACCGGCCCTGTCGTTTTTTTCAATTTTTGGCCGCTTTGGAAAATCCTTCACAATTTTCACACAATGCCCTCACGGTGCTTGATTTTACACATTTTTCATTCAGGCCGCCCCTCTGGCCCCTTGTAGCAAGTTTTGGGACAATCCCCCACCCTTCCCATTTTTGACTTTTTCGACACTACCGGCACATTCGTTTTTTTTCAATTTTTGGCCGCTTTGGAAAATCCTTCATAATTTTTACACAATGCCCTCACGGTGCTTGATTTTACAAATTTTTCATTCAGGCCGCCCCTCTGGCCCCTTGTAGCAAGTTTTGGGACAATCCCCCACCCTTCCCATTTTTGACTTTTTCGACACTACCGGCCCTGTCGTTTTTTTCAATTTTTGGCCGCTTTGGAAAATCCTTCACAATTTTCACACAATGCCCTCACGGTGCTTGATTTTACACATTTTTCATTCAGGCCGCCCCTCTGGCCCCTTGTAGCAAGTTTTGGGACAATCCCCCACCCTTCCCATTTTTGACTTTTTCGACACTACCGGCCCTGTCGTTTTTTTCAATTTTTGGCCGCTTTGGAAAATCCTTCATAATTTTCACACAATGCCCTCACGGTGCTTGATTTTACAAATTTTTCATTCAGGCCGCCCCTCTGGCCCCTTGTAGCAAGTTTTGGGACAATCCCCCACCCTTCCCATTTTTGACTTTTTCGACACTACCGGCCCTGTCGTTTTTTTCAATTTTTGGCCGCTTTGGAAAATCCTTCATAATTTTCACACAATGCCCTCACGGTGCTTGATTTTACAAATTTTTCATTCAGGCCGCCCCTCTGGCCCCTTGTAGCAAGTTTTGGGACAATCCCCCACCCTTCCCATTTTTGACTTTTTCGACACTACCGGCCCTGTCGTTTTTTTCAATTTTTGGCCGCTTTGGAAAATCCTTCATAATTTTCACACAATGCCCTCACGGTGCTTGATTTTACAAATTTTTCATTCAGGCCGCCCCTCTGGCCCCTTGTAGCAAGTTTTGGGACAATCCCCCACCCTTCCCATTTTTGACTTTTTCGACACTACCGGCCCTGTCGTTTTTTTCAATTTTTGGCCGCTTTGGAAAATCCTTCACAATTTTCACACAATGCCCTCACGGTGCTTGATTTTACAAATTTTTCATTCAGGCCGCCCCTCTGGCCCCTTGTAGCAAGTTTTGGGACAATCCCCCACCCTTCCCATTTTTGACTTTTTCGACACTACCGGCCCTGTCATTTTTTTCCATTTTTGGCCGCTTTGGAAAATCCTTCACAATTTTCACACAATGCCCTCACGGTGCTTGATTTTACAAATTTTTCATTCAGGCCGCCCCTCTGGCCCCTTGTAGCAAGTTTTGGGACAATCCCCCACCCTTCCCATTTTTGACTTTTTCGACACTACCGGCCCTGTCATTTTTTTCCATTTTTGGCCGCATTGGAAAATCCTTCACAATTTTCACACAATGCCCTCACGGTGCTTGATTTTACACATTTTTCATTCAGGCCGCCCCTCTGGCCCCTTGTAGCAAGTTTTGGGACAATCCCCCACCCTTCCCATTTTTGACTTTTTCGACACTACCAGCCCTGTCATTTTTTTCAATTTTTACCCCTATGGAAAATCCTTCACAATTTTCACACAATGCCTTCACGGTGCTTGATTTTACACATTTTTCAATCAGCCCGCCCCTCTGGCCCCTTGTAGCAAGTTTTGGGACAATCCCCCACCCTTCCCATTTTTGACTTTTTCGACACTACCGACCCTGTCATTTTTTTCAATTTTTGCCCGCTTTGGAAAATCCTTGACAATTTTCACACAATGCCTTCACGGTGCTTGATTTTACAAATTTTTCATTCAGGCCGCCCCTCTGGCCCCTTATAGCAAGTTTTGGGACAATCCCCCACCCTTCCTATTTTTGACTTTTTCAACACTACCGGCCCTGTCATTTTTTTCAATTTTTGCCCGCTTTGGAAAATCCTTGACAATTTTCACACAATGCCTTCACGGTGCTTGATTTTACACATTTTTCATTCAGGCCGCCCCTCTGGCCCCTTGTAGCAAGTTTTGGGACAATCCCCCACCCTTCCCATTTTTGACTTTTTCGACACTACCGGCCCTGTCGTTTTTTTCAATTTTTGGCCGCTTTGGAAAATCCTTCACAATTTTCACACAATGCCCTCACGGTGCTTGATTTTACACATTTTTCATTCAGGCCGCCCCTCTGGCCCCTTGTAGCAAGTTTTGGGACAATCCCCCACCCTTCCTATTTTTGACTTTTTCGACACTACCGGCCCTGTCATTTTTTTCAATTTTTGCCCCCTATGGAAAATCCTTCACAATTTTCACACAATGTCTTCACGGTGCTTGATATTACACATTTTTCATTCAGGCCGCCCCTCCGGCCCCTTGTAGCAAGTTTTGGGACAATCCCCCACCCTTCCCATTTTTGACTTTTTCGACACTACCGGCCCTGTCGTTTTTTTCAATTTTTGCCCGCTTTGGAAAATCCTTCACAATTTTCACACAATGCCCTCACGGTGCTTGATTTTACACATTTTTCATTCAGGCCGCCCCTCTGGCCCCTTGTAGCAAGTTTTGGGACAATCCCCCACCCTTCCTATTTTTGACTTTTTCGACACTACCGGCCCTGTCATTTTTTTCAATTTTTGCCCCCTATGGAAAATCCTTCACAATTTTCACACAATGTCTTCACGGTGCTTGATATTACACATTTTTCATTCAGGCCGCCCCTCTGGCCCCTTGTAGCAAGTTTTGGGACAATCCCCCACCCTTCCCATTTTTGACTTTTTCGACACTACCGGCCCTGTCGTTTTTTTCAATTTTTGTCCGCTTTGGAAAATCCTTCACAATTTTCACACAATGCCCTCACGGTGCTTGATTTTACACATTTTTCATTCAGGCCGCCCCTCTGGCCCCTTGTAGCAAGTTTTGGGACAATCCCCCACCCTTCCCATTTTTGACTTTTTCGACACTACCGGCCCTGTCATTTTTTTTCCATTTTTGGCCGCTTTGGAAAATCCTTCACAATTTTCACACAATGACCTCACGGTGCTTGATTTTACACATTTTTCATTCAGGCCGCCCCTCTGGCCCCTTGTAGCAAGTTTTGGGACAATCCCCCACCCTTCCCATTTTTGACTTTTTCGACACTACCGGCCCTGTCGTTTTTTTCAATTTTTGCCCGCTTTGGAAAATCCTTCATAATTTTCACACAATGCCCTCACGGTGCTTGATTTTACAAATTTTTCATTCAGGCCGCCCCTCTGGCCCCTTGTAGCAAGTTTTGGGACAATCCCCCACCCTTCCCATTTTTGACTTTTTCGACACTACCGGCCCTGTCGTTTTTTTCAATTTTTGGCCGCTTTGGAAAATCCTTCATAATTTTCACACAATGCCCTCACGGTGCTTGATTTTACAAATTTTTCATTCAGGCCGCCCCTCTGGCCCCTTGTAGCAAGTTTTGGGACAATCCCCCATCCTTCCCATTTTTGACTTTTTCGACACTACCGGCCCTGTCGTTTTTTTCAATTTTTGGCCGCTTTGGAAAATCCTTGACAATTTTCACACAATGCCCTCACGGTGCTTGATTTTACACATTTTTCATTCAGGCCGCCCCTCTGGCCCCTTGTAGCAAGTTTTGGGACAATCCCCCACCCTTCCCATTTTTTACTTTTTCGACACTACCGGCACATTCGTTTTTTTTCAATTTTTGGCCGCTTTGGAAAATCCTTCATAATTTTCACACAATGCCCTCACGGTGCTTGATTTTACAAATTTTTCATTCAGGCCGCCCCTCTGGCCCCTTGTAGCAAGTTTTGGGACAATCCCCCACCCTTCCCATTTTTGACTTTTTCGACACTACCGGCCCTGTCGTTTTTTTCAATTTTTGGCCGCTTTGGAAAATCCTTGACAATTTTCACACAATGCCCTCACGGTGCTTGATTTTACACATTTTTCATTCAGGCCGCCCCTCTGGCCCCTTGTAGCAAGTTTTGGGACAATCCCCCACCCTTCCCATTTTTGACTTTTTCGACACTACCGGCCCTGTCGTTTTTTTCAATTTTTGGCCGCTTTGGAAAATCCTTCATAATTTTCACACAATGCCCTCACGTTGCTTGATTTTACAAATTTTTCATTCAGGCCGCCCCTCTGGCCCCTTGTAGCAAGTTTTGGGACAATCCCCCACCCTTCCCATTTTTGACTTTTTCGACACTACCGGCCCTGTCGTTTTTTTCAATTTTTGGCCGCTTTGGAAAATCCTTCACAATTTTCACACAATGCCCTCACGGTGCTTGATTTTACAAATTTTTCATTCAGGCCGCCCCTCTGGCCCCTTGTAGCAAGTTTTGGGACAATCCCCCACCCTTCCCATTTTTGACTTTTTCGACACTACCGGCCCTGTCGTTTTTTTCAATTTTTGGCCGCTTTGGAAAATCCTTCACAATTTTCACACAATGCCCTCACGGTGCTTGATTTTACACATTTTTCATTCAGGCCGCCCCTCTGGCCCCTTGTAGCAAGTTTTGGGACAATCCCCCACCCTTCCCATTTTTGACTTTTTCGACACTACCGGCCCTGTCGTTTTTTTCAATTTTTGGCCGCTTTGGAAAATCCTTCATAATTTTCACACAATGCCCTCACGGTGCTTGATTTTACAAATTTTTCATTCAGGCCGCCCCTCTGGCCCCTTGTAGCAAGTTTTGGGACAATCCCCCACCCTTCCCATTTTTGACTTTTTCGACACTACCGGCCCTGTCATTTTTTTCAATTTTTGGCCGCTTTGGAAAATCCTTCATAATTTTCACACAATGCCCTCACGGTGCTTGATTTTACAAATTTTTCATTCAGGCCGCCCCTCTGGCCCCTTGTAGCAAGTTTTGGGACAATCCCCCACCCTTCCCATTTTTTACTTTTTCGACACTACCGGCCCTGTCGTTTTTTTCAATTTTTGGCCGCTTTGGAAAATCCTTCACAATTTTCACACAATGCCCTCACGGTGCTTGATTTTACAAATTTTTCATTCAGGCCGCCCCTCTGGCCCCTTGTAGCAAGTTTTGGGACAATCCCCCACCCTTCCCATTTTTGACTTTTTCGACACTACCGGCCCTGTCGTTTTTTTCAATTTTTGGCCGCTTTGGAAAATCCTTCACAATTTTCACACAATGCCCTCACGGTGCTTGATTTTACAAATTTTTCATTCAGGCCGCCCCTCTGGCCCCTTGTAGCAAGTTTTGGGACAATCCCCCACCCTTCCCATTTTTGACTTTTTCGACACTACCGGCACATTCGTTTTTTTTCAATTTTTGGCCGCTTTGGAAAATCCTTCATAATTTTTACACAATGCCCTCACGGTGCTTGATTTTACACATTTTTCATTCAGGCCGCCCCTCTGGCCCCTTGTAGCAAGTTTTGGGACAATCCCCCACCCTTCCCATTTTTGACTTTTTCGACACTACCGGCCCTGTCGTTTTTTTCAATTTTTGGCCGCTTTGGAAAATCCTTGACAATTTTCACACAATGCCCACACGGTGCTTGATTTTACACATTTTTCATTCAGGCCGCCCCTCTGGCCCCTTGTAGCAAGTTTTAGGACAATCCCCCACCCTTCCCATTTTTGACTTTTTCGACACTACCGGCCCTGTCGTTTTTTTCAATTTTTGGCCGCTTTGGAAAATCCTTGACAATT
Organism: Scomber japonicus; assembly: GCF_027409825.1. Lineage (NCBI taxonomy): Eukaryota > Metazoa > Chordata > Actinopteri > Scombriformes > Scombridae > Scomber > Scomber japonicus. The sequence continues at coordinate 12,614 of NW_026518500.1, forward strand.
TTCACACAATGCCCTCACGGTGCTTGATTTTACACATTTTTCATTCAGGCCGCCCCTCTGGCCCCTTGTAGCAAGTTTTGGGACAATCCCCCACCCTTCCCATTTTTGACTTTTTCGACACTACCGGCCCTGTCGTTTTTTTCAATTTTTGGCCGCTTTGGAAAATCCTTCATAATTTTCACACAATGCCCTCACGGTGCTTGATTTTACAAATTTTTCATTCAGGCCGCCCCTCTGGCCCCTTGTAGCAAGTTTTGGGACAATCCCCCACCCTTCCCATTTTTGACTTTTTCGACACTACCGGCCCTGTCGTTTTTTTCAATTTTTGGCCACTTTGGAAAATCCTTCATAATTTTCATACAATGCCCTCACGGTGCTTGATTTTACAAATTATTCATTCAGGCCGCCCCTCTGGCCCCTTGTAGCAAGTTTTGGGACAATCCCCCACCCTTCCCATTTTTGACTTTTTCGACACTACCGGCCCTGTCGTTTTTTTCAATTTTTGGCCGCTTTGGAAAATCCTTGACAATTTTCACACAATGCCCTCACGGTGCTTGATTTTACAAATTTTACATTCAGGCCGCCCCTCTGGCCCCTTGTAGCAAGTTTTGGGACAATCCCCCACCCTTCCCATTTTTGACTTTTTCGACACTACCGGCCCTGTCGTTTTTTTCAATTTTTGGCCGCTTTGGAAAATCCTTGACAATTTTCACACAATGCCCTCACGGTGCTTGATTTTACACATTTTTCATTCAGGCCGCCCCTCTGGCCCCTTGTAGCAAGTTTTGGGACAATCCCCCACCCTTCCCATTTTTGACTTTTTCGACACTACCGGCCCTGTCGTTTTTTTCAATTTTTGGCCGCTTTGGAAAATCCTTCATAATTTTCACACAATGCCCTCACGGTGCTTGATTTTACAAATTTTTCATTCAGGCCGCCCCTCTGGCCCCTTGTAGCAAGTTTTGGGACAATCCCCCACCCTTCCCATTTTTGACTTTTTCGACACTACCGGCCCTGTCGTTTTTTTCAATTTTTGGCCGCTTTGGAAAATCCTTCATAATTTTCACACAATGCCCTCACGGTGCTTGATTTTACAAATTTTTCATTCAGGCCGCCCCTCTGGCCCCTTGTTGCAAGTTTTGGGACAATCCCCCACCCTTCCCATTTTTGACTTTTTCGACACTACCGGCCCTGTCGTTTTTTTCAATTTTTGGCCGCTTTGGAAAATCCTTCACAATTTTCACACAATGCCCTCACGGTGCTTGATTTTACAAATTTTTCATTCAGGCCGCCCCTCTGGCCCCTTGTAGCAAGTTTTGGGACAATCCCCCACCCTTCCCATTTTTGACTTTTTCGACACTACCGGCCCTGTCGTTTTTTTTCAATTTTTGGCCGCTTTGGAAAATCCTTCACAATTTTCACACAATGCCCTCACGGTGCTTGATTTTACACATTTTTCATTCAGGCCGCCCCTCTGGCCCCTTGTAGCAAGTTTTAGGACAATCCCCCACCCTTCCCATTTTTGACTTTTTCGACACTACCGGCCCTGTCGTTTTTTTCAATTTTTGGCCGCTTTGGAAAATCCTTGACAATTTTCACACAATGCCCTCACGGTGCTTGATTTTACACATTTTTCATTCAGGCCGCCCCTCTGGCCCCTTGTAGCAAGTTTTGGGACAATCCCCCACCCTTCCCATTTTTGACTTTTTCGACACTACCGGCCCTGTCGTTTTTTTCAATTTTTGGCCGCTTTGGAAAATCCTTCATAATTTTCACACAATGCCCTCACGGTGCTTGATTTTACAAATTTTTCATTCAGGCCGCCCCTCTGGCCCCTTGTAGCAAGTTTTGGGACAATCCCCCACCCTTCCCATTTTTGACTTTTTCGACACTACCGGCCCTGTCGTTTTTTTCAATTTTTGGCCGCTTTGGAAAATCCTTGACAATTTTCACACAATGCCCTCACGGTGCTTGATTTTACACATTTTTCATTCAGGCCGCCCCTCTGGCCCCTTGTAGCAAGTTTTGGGACAATCCCCCACCCTTCCCATTTTTGACTTTTTCGACACTACCGGCCCTGTCGTTTTTTTCAATTTTTGCCCGCTTTGGAAAATCCTTCATAATTTTCACACAATGCCCTCACGGTGCTTGATTTTACACATTTTTCATTCAGGCCGCCCCTCTGGCCCCTTGTAGCAAGTTTTGGGACAATCCCCCACCCTTCCCATTTTTGACTTTTTCGACACTACCGGCCCTGTCGTTTTTTTCAATTTTTGGCCGCTTTGGAAAATCCTTGACAATTTTCACACAATGCCCTCACGGTGCTTGATTTTACACATTTTTCATTCAGGCCGCCCCTCTGGCCCCTTGTAGCAAGTTTTGGGACAATCCCCCACCCTTCCCATTTTTGACTTTTTCGACACTACCGGCCCTGTCGTTTTTTTCAATTTTTGGCCGCTTTGGAAAATCCTTGACAATTTTCACACAATGCCCTCACGGTGCTTGATTTTACACATTTTTCATTCAGGCCGCCCCTCTGGCCCCTTGTAGCAAGTTTTGGGACAATCCCCCACCCTTCCCATTTTTGACTTTTTCGACACTACCGGCCCTGTCGTTTTTTTCAATTTTTGGCCGCTTTGGAAAATCCTTCACAATTTTCACACAATGCCCTCACGGTGCTTGATTTTACAAATTTTTCATTCAGGCCGCCCCTCTGGCCCCTTGTAGCAAGTTTTGGGACAATCCCCCACCCTTTCCATTTTTGACTTTTTCGACACTACCGGCCCTGTCGTTTTTTTCAATTTTTGGCCGCTTTGGAAAATCCTTCACAATTTTCACACAATGCCCTCACGGTGCTTGATTTTACAAATTTTTCATTCAGGCCGCCCCTCTGGCCCCTTGTAGCAAGTTTTGGGACAATCCCCCACCCTTCCCATTTTTGACTTTTTCGACACTACCGGCCCTGTCGTTTTTTTCAATTTTTGGCCGCTTTGGAAAATCCTTCATAATTTTCACACAATGCCCTCACGGTGCTTGATTTTACAAATTTTTCATTCAGGCCGCCCCTCTGGCCCCTTGTAGCAAGTTTTGGGACAATCCCCCACCCTTCCCATTTTTGACTTTTTCGACACTACCGGCCCTGTCGTTTTTTTCAATTTTTGGCTGCTTTGGAAAATCCTTCATAATTTTCACACAATGCCCTCACGGTGCTTGATTTTACAAATTTTTCATTCAGGCCGCCCCTCTGGCCCCTTGTAGCAAGTTTTGGGACAATCCCCCACCCTTCCCATTTTTGACTTTTTCGACACTACCGGCCCTGTCGTTTTTTTCAATTTTTGGCCGCTTTGGAAAATCCTTCATAATTTTCACACAATGCCCTCACGGTGCTTGATTTTACAAATTTTTCATTCAGGCCGCCCCTCTGGCCCCTTGTAGCAAGTTTTGGGACAATCCCCCACCCTTCCCATTTTTGACTTTTTCGACACTACCGGCCCTGTCGTTTTTTTCAATTTTTGGCCGCTTTGGAAAATCCTTGACAATTTTCACACAATGCCCTCACGGTGCTTGATTTTACACATTTTTCATTCAGGCCGCCCCTCTGGCCCCTTGTAGCAAGTTTTGGGACAATCCCCCACCCTTCCCATTTTTGACTTTTTCGACACTACCGGCCCTGTCGTTTTTTTCAATTTTTGCCCGCTTTGGAAAATCCTTCATAATTTTCACACAATGCCCTCACGGTGCTTGATTTTACAAATTTTTCATTCAGGCCGCCCCTCTGGCCCCTTGTAGCAAGTTTTGGGACAATCCCCCACCCTTCCCATTTTTGACTTTTTCGACACTACCGGCCCTGTCGTTTTTTTCAATTTTTGGCCGCTTTGGAAAATCCTTCATAATTTTCACACAATGCCCTCACGGTGCTTGATTTTACAAATTTTTCATTCAGGCCGCCCCTCTGGCCCCTTGTAGCAAGTTTTGGGACAATCCCCCACCCTTCCCATTTTTGACTTTTTCGACACTATCGGCCCTGTCGTTTTTTTCAATTTTTGGCCACTTTGGAAAATCCTTCACAATTTTCACACAATGCCCTCACGGTGCTTGATTTTACAAATTTTTCATTCAGGCCGCCCCTCTGGCCCCTTGTAGCAAGTTTTGGGACAATCCCCCACCCTTCCCATTTTTGACTTTTTCAACACTACCGGCCCTGTCGTTTTTTTCAATTTTTGGCCGCTTTGGAAAATCCTTGACAATTTTCACACAATGCCCTCACGGTGCTTGATTTTACACATTTTTCATTCAGGCCGCCCCTCTGGCCCCTTGTAGCAAGTTTTGGGACAATCCCCCACCCTTCCCATTTTTGACTTTTTCGACACTACCGGCCCTGTCGTTTTTTTCAATTTTTGGCCGCTTTGGAAAATCCTTCATAATTTTCACACAATGCCCTCACGGTGCTTGATTTTACACATTTTTCATTCAGGCCGCCCCTCTGGCCCCTTGTAGCAAGTCTTGGGACAATCCCCCACCCTTCCCATTTTTGACTTTTTCGACACTACCGGCCCTGTCGTTTTTTTCAATTTTTGGCCGCTTTGGAAAATCCTTCACAATTTTCACACAATGCCCTCACGGTGCTTGATTTTACACATTTTTCATTCAGGCCGCCCCTCTGGCCCCTTGTAGCAAGTTTTGGGACAATCCCCCACCCTTCCCATTTTTGACTTTTTCGACACTACCGGCCCTGTCGTTTTTTTCAATTTTTGGCCGCTTTGGAAAATCCTTCATAATTTTCACACAATGCCCTCACGGTGCTTGATTTTACAAATTTTTCATTCAGGCCGCCCCTCTGGCCCCTTGTAGCAAGTTTTAGGACAATCCCCCACCCTTCCCATTTTTGACTTTTTCGACACTACCGGCCCTGTCGTTTTTTTCAATTTTTGGCCGCTTTGGAAAATCCTTGACAATTTTCACACAATGCCCTCACGGTGCTTGATTTTACACATTTTTCATTCAAGCCGCCCCTCTGGCCCCTTGTAGCAAGTTTTGGGACAATCCCCCACCCTTCCCATTTTTGACTTTTTCGACACTACCGGCCCTGTCGTTTTTTTCAATTTTTGCCCGCTTTGGAAAATCCTTCATAATTTTCACACAATGCCCTCACGGTGCTTGATTTTACAAATTTTTCATTCAGGCCGCCCCTCTGGCCCCTTGTAGCAAGTTTTGGGACAATCCCCCACCCTTCCCATTTTTGACTTTTTCGACACTACCGGCCCTGTCGTTTTTTTCAATTTTTGGCCGCTTTGGAAAATCCTTCACAATTTTCACACAATGCCCTCACGGTGCTTGATTTTACAAATTTTTCATTCAGGCCGCCCCTCTGGCCCCTTGTAGCAAGTTTTGGGACAATCCCCCACCCTTCCCATTTTTGACTTTTTCGACACTACCGGCCCTGTCGTTTTTTTCAATTTTTGGCCGCTTTGGAAAATCCTTCATAATTTTCACACAATGCCCTCACGGTGCTTGATTTTACAAATTTTTCATTCAGGCCGCCCCTCTGGCCCCTTGTAGCAAGTCTTGGGACAATCCCCCACCCTTCCCATTTTTGACTTTTTCGACACTACCGGCCCTGTCGTTTTTTTCAATTTTTGGCCGCTTTGGAAAATCCTTCACAATTTTCACACAATGCCCTCACGGTGCTTGATTTTACACATTTTTCATTCAGGCCGCCCCTCTGGCCCCTTGTAGCAAGTTTTGGGACAATCCCCCACCCTTCCCATTTTTGACTTTTTCGACACTACCGGCCCTGTCGTTTTTTTCAATTTTTGGCCGCTTTGGAAAATCCTTGACAATTTTCACACAATGCCCTCACGGTGCTTGATTTTACACATTTTTCATTCAGGCCGCCCCTCTGGCCCCTTGTAGCAAGTTTTGGGACAATCCCCCACCCTTCCCATTTTTGACTTTTTCGACACTACCGGCCCTGTCGTTTTTTTCAATTTTTGCCCGCTTTGGAAAATCCTTCATAATTTTCACACAATGCCCTCACGGTGCTTGATTTTACAAATTTTTCATTCAGGCCGCCCCTCTGGCCCCTTGTAGCAAGTTTTGGGACAATCCCCCACCCTTCCCATTTTTGACTTTTTCGACACTACCGGCCCTGTCGTTTTTTTCAATTTTTGGCCGCTTTGGAAAATCCTTCATAATTTTCACACAATGCCCTCACGGTGCTTGATTTTACAAATTTTTCATTCAGGCCGCCCCTCTGGCCCCTTGTAGCAAGTTTTGGGACAATCCCCCACCCTTCCCATTTTTGACTTTTTCGACACTACCGGCCCTGTCGTTTTTTTCAATTTTTGGCCGCTTTGGAAAATCCTTCACAATTTTCACACAATGCCCTCACGGTGCTTGATTTTACACATTTTTCATTCAGGCCGCCCCTCTGGCCCCTTGTAGCAAGTTTTGGGACAATCCCCCACCCTTCCCATTTTTGACTTTTTCGACACTACCGGCCCTGTCGTTTTTTTCAATTTTTGGCCGCTTTGGAAAATCCTTCACAATTTTCACACAATGCCCTCACGGTGCTTGATTTTACACATTTTTCATTCAGGCCGCCCCTCTGGCCCCTTGTAGCAAGTTTTGGGACAATCCCCCACCCTTCCCATTTTTGACTTTTTCGACACTACCGGCCCTGTCGTTTTTTTCAATTTTTGCCCGCTTTGGAAAATCCTTCATAATTTTCACACAATGCCCTCACGGTGCTTGATTTTACAAATGTTTCATTCAGGCCGCCCCTCTGGCCCCTTGTAGCAAGTTTTGGGACAATCCCCCACCCTTCCCATTTTTGACTTTTTCGACACTACCGGCCCTGTCGTTTTTTTCAATTTTTGGCCGCTTTGGAAAATCCTTCATAATTTTCACACAATGCCCTCACGGTGCTTGATTTTACAAATTTTTCATTCAGGCCGCCCCTCTGGCCCCTTGTAGCAAGTTTTGGGACAATCCCCCACCCTTCCCATTTTTGACTTTTTCGACACTACCGGCCCTGTCGTTTTTTTCAATTTTTGGCCGCTTTGGAAAATCCTTCACAATTTTCACACAATGCCCTCACGGTGCTTGATTTTACACATTTTTCATTCAGGCCGCCCCTCTGGCCCCTTGTAGCAAGTTTTGGGACAATCCCCCACCCTTCCCATTTTTGACTTTTTCGACACTACCGGCCCTGTCGTTTTTTTCAATTTTTGGCCGCTTTGGAAAATCCTTCACAATTTTCACACAATGCCCTCACGGTGCTTGATTTTACACATTTTTCATTCAGGCCGCCCCTCTGGCCCCTTGTAGCAAGTTTTGGGACAATCCCCCACCCTTCCCATTTTTGACTTTTTCGACACTACCGGCCCTGTCGTTTTTTTCAATTTTTGGCCGCTTTGGAAAATCCTTCACAATTTTCACACAATGCCCTCACGGTGCTTGATTTTACAAATTTTTCATTCAGGCCGCCCCTCTGGCCCCTTGTAGCAAGTTTTGGGACAATCCCCCACCCTTCCCATTTTTGACTTTTTCGACACTACCGGCCCTGTCGTTTTTTTCAATTTTTGGCCGCTTTGGAAAATCCTTCACAATTTTCACACAATGCCCTCACGGTGCTTGATTTTACAAATTTTTCATTCAGGCCGCCCCTCTGGCCCCTTGTAGCAAGTTTTGGGACAATCCCCCACCCTTCCCATTTTTGACTTTTTCGACACTACCGGCCCTGTCGTTTTTTTCAATTTTTGGCCGCTTTGGAAAATCCTTCATAATTTTCACACAATGCCCTCACGGTGCTTGATTTTACAAATTTTTCATTCAGGCCGCCCCTCTGGCCCCTTGTAGCAAGTCTTGGGACAATCCCCCACCCTTCCCATTTTTGACTTTTTCGACACTACCGGCCCTGTCGTTTTTTTCAATTTTTGGCCGCTTTGGAAAATCCTTGACAATTTTCACACAATGCCCTCACGATGCTTGATTTTACACATTTTTCATTCAGGCCGCCCCTCTGGCCCCTTGTAGCAAGTTTTGGGACAATCCCCCACCCTTCCCATTTTTGACTTTTTCGACACTACCGGCCCTGTCGTTTTTTTCAATTTTTGGCCGCTTTGGAAAATCCTTGACAATTTTCACACAATGCCCTCACGGTGCTTGATTTTACACATTTTTCATTCAGGCCGCCCCTCTGGCCCCTTGTAGCAAGTTTTGGGACAATCCCCCACCCTTCCCATTTTTGACTTTTTCGACACTACCGGCCCTGTCGTTTTTTTCAATTTTTGGCCGCTTTGGAAAATCCTTCACAATTTTCACACAATGCCCTCACGGTGCTTGATTTTACAAATTTTTCATTCAGGCCGCCCCTCTGGCCCCTTGTAGCAAGTTTTGGGACAATCCCCCACCCTTCCCATTTTTGACTTTTTCGACACTACCGGCCCTGTCGTTTTTTTCAATTTTTGGCCGCTTTGGAAAATCCTTCATAATTTTCACACAATGCCCTCACGGTGCTTGATTTTACAAATTTTTCATTCAGGCCGCCCCTCTGGCCCCTTGTAGCAAGTCTTGGGACAATCCCCCACCCTTCCCATTTTTGACTTTTTCGACACTACCGGCCCTGTCGTTTTTTTCAATTTTTGGCCGCTTTGGAAAATCCTTCACAATTTTCACACAATGCCCTCACGGTGCTTGATTTTACACATTTTTCATTCAGGCCGCCCCTCTGGCCCCTTGTAGCAAGTTTTGGGACAATCCCCCACCCTTCCCATTTTTGACTTTTTCGACACTACCGGCCCTGTCGTTTTTTTCAATTTTTGCCCGCTTTGGAAAATCCTTGACAATTTTCACACAATGCCCTCACGGTGCTTGATTTTACACATTTTTCATTCAGGCCGCCCCTCTGGCCCCTTGTAGCAAGTTTTGGGACAATCCCCCACCCTTCCCATTTTTGACTTTTTCGACACTACCGGCCCTGTCGTTTTTTTCAATTTTTGGCCGCTTTGGAAAATCCTTCATAATTTTCACACAATGCCCTCACGGTGCTTGATTTTACAAATTTTTCATTCAGGCCGCCCCTCTGGCCCCTTGTTGCAAGTTTTGGGACAATCCCCCACCCTTCCCATTTTTGACTTTTTCGACACTACCGGCCCTGTCGTTTTTTTCAATTTTTGGCCGCTTTGGAAAATCCTTCACAATTTTCACACAATGCCCTCACGGTGCTTGATTTTACAAATTTTTCATTCAGGCCGCCCCTCTGGCCCCTTGTAGCAAGTTTTGGGACAATCCCCCACCCTTCCCATTTTTGACTTTTTCGACACTACCGGCCCTGTCGTTTTTTTTCAATTTTTGGCCGCTTTGGAAAATCCTTCACAATTTTCACACAATGCCCTCACGGTGCTTGATTTTACACATTTTTCATTCAGGCCGCCCCTCTGGCCCCTTGTAGCAAGTTTTAGGACAATCCCCCACCCTTCCCATTTTTGACTTTTTCGACACTACCGGCCCTGTCGTTTTTTTCAATTTTTGGCCGCTTTGGAAAATCCTTGACAATTTTCACACAATGCCCTCACGGTGCTTGATTTTACACATTTTTCATTCAGGCCGCCCCTCTGGCCCCTTGTAGCAAGTTTTGGGACAATCCCCCACCCTTCCCATTTTTGACTTTTTCGACACTACCGGCCCTGTCGTTTTTTTCAATTTTTGGCCGCTTTGGAAAATCCTTCATAATTTTCACACAATGCCCTCACGGTGCTTGATTTTACAAATTTTTCATTCAGGCCGCCCCTCTGGCCCCTTGTAGCAAGTTTTGGGACAATCCCCCACCCTTCCCATTTTTGACTTTTTCGACACTACCGGCCCTGTCGTTTTTTTCAATTTTTGGCCGCTTTGGAAAATCCTTGACAATTTTCACACAATGCCCTCACGGTGCTTGATTTTACACATTTTTCATTCAGGCCGCCCCTCTGGCCCCTTGTAGCAAGTTTTGGGACAATCCCCCACCCTTCCCATTTTTGACTTTTTCGACACTACCGGCCCTGTCGTTTTTTTCAATTTTTGCCCGCTTTGGAAAATCCTTCATAATTTTCACACAATGCCCTCACGGTGCTTGATTTTACACATTTTTCATTCAGGCCGCCCCTCTGGCCCCTTGTAGCAAGTTTTGGGACAATCCCCCACCCTTCCCATTTTTGACTTTTTCGACACTACCGGCCCTGTCGTTTTTTTCAATTTTTGGCCGCTTTGGAAAATCCTTGACAATTTTCACACAATGCCCTCACGGTGCTTGATTTTACACATTTTTCATTCAGGCCGCCCCTCTGGCCCCTTGTAGCAAGTTTTGGGACAATCCCCCACCCTTCCCATTTTTGACTTTTTCGACACTACCGGCCCTGTCGTTTTTTTCAATTTTTGGCCGCTTTGGAAAATCCTTGACAATTTTCACACAATGCCCTCACGGTGCTTGATTTTACACATTTTTCATTCAGGCCGCCCCTCTGGCCCCTTGTAGCAAGTTTTGGGACAATCCCCCACCCTTCCCATTTTTGACTTTTTCGACACTACCGGCCCTGTCGTTTTTTTCAATTTTTGGCCGCTTTGGAAAATCCTTCACAATTTTCACACAATGCCCTCACGGTGCTTGATTTTACAAATTTTTCATTCAGGCCGCCCCTCTGGCCCCTTGTAGCAAGTTTTGGGACAATCCCCCACCCTTTCCATTTTTGACTTTTTCGACACTACCGGCCCTGTCGTTTTTTTCAATTTTTGGCCGCTTTGGAAAATCCTTCACAATTTTCACACAATGCCCTCACGGTGCTTGATTTTACAAATTTTTCATTCAGGCCGCCCCTCTGGCCCCTTGTAGCAAGTTTTGGGACAATCCCCCACCCTTCCCATTTTTGACTTTTTCGACACTACCGGCCCTGTCGTTTTTTTCAATTTTTGGCCGCTTTGGAAAATCCTTCATAATTTTCACACAATGCCCTCACGGTGCTTGATTTTACAAATTTTTCATTCAGGCCGCCCCTCTGGCCCCTTGTAGCAAGTTTTGGGACAATCCCCCACCCTTCCCATTTTTGACTTTTTCGACACTACCGGCCCTGTCGTTTTTTTCAATTTTTGGCTGCTTTGGAAAATCCTTCATAATTTTCACACAATGCCCTCACGGTGCTTGATTTTACAAATTTTTCATTCAGGCCGCCCCTCTGGCCCCTTGTAGCAAGTTTTGGGACAATCCCCCACCCTTCCCATTTTTGACTTTTTCGACACTACCGGCCCTGTCGTTTTTTTCAATTTTTGGCCGCTTTGGAAAATCCTTCATAATTTTCACACAATGCCCTCACGGTGCTTGATTTTACAAATTTTTCATTCAGGCCGCCCCTCTGGCCCCTTGTAGCAAGTTTTGGGACAATCCCCCACCCTTCCCATTTTTGACTTTTTCGACACTACCGGCCCTGTCGTTTTTTTCAATTTTTGGCCGCTTTGGAAAATCCTTGACAATTTTCACACAATGCCCTCACGGTGCTTGATTTTACACATTTTTCATTCAGGCCGCCCCTCTGGCCCCTTGTAGCAAGTTTTGGGACAATCCCCCACCCTTCCCATTTTTGACTTTTTCGACACTACCGGCCCTGTCGTTTTTTTCAATTTTTGCCCGCTTTGGAAAATCCTTCATAATTTTCACACAATGCCCTCACGGTGCTTGATTTTACAAATTTTTCATTCAGGCCGCCCCTCTGGCCCCTTGTAGCAAGTTTTGGGACAATCCCCCACCCTTCCCATTTTTGACTTTTTCGACACTACCGGCCCTGTCGTTTTTTTCAATTTTTGGCCGCTTTGGAAAATCCTTCATAATTTTCACACAATGCCCTCACGGTGCTTGATTTTACAAATTTTTCATTCAGGCCGCCCCTCTGGCCCCTTGTAGCAAGTTTTGGGACAATCCCCCACCCTTCCCATTTTTGACTTTTTCGACACTATCGGCCCTGTCGTTTTTTTCAATTTTTGGCCACTTTGGAAAATCCTTCACAATTTTCACACAATGCCCTCACGGTGCTTGATTTTACAAATTTTTCATTCAGGCCGCCCCTCTGGCCCCTTGTAGCAAGTTTTGGGACAATCCCCCACCCTTCCCATTTTTGACTTTTTCAACACTACCGGCCCTGTCGTTTTTTTCAATTTTTGGCCGCTTTGGAAAATCCTTGACAATTTTCACACAATGCCCTCACGGTGCTTGATTTTACACATTTTTCATTCAGGCCGCCCCTCTGGCCCCTTGTAGCAAGTTTTGGGACAATCCCCCACCCTTCCCATTTTTGACTTTTTCGACACTACCGGCCCTGTCGTTTTTTTCAATTTTTGGCCGCTTTGGAAAATCCTTCATAATTTTCACACAATGCCCTCACGGTGCTTGATTTTACACATTTTTCATTCAGGCCGCCCCTCTGGCCCCTTGTAGCAAGTCTTGGGACAATCCCCCACCCTTCCCATTTTTGACTTTTTCGACACTACCGGCCCTGTCGTTTTTTTCAATTTTTGGCCGCTTTGGAAAATCCTTCACAATTTTCACACAATGCCCTCACGGTGCTTGATTTTACACATTTTTCATTCAGGCCGCCCCTCTGGCCCCTTGTAGCAAGTTTTGGGACAATCCCCCACCCTTCCCATTTTTGACTTTTTCGACACTACCGGCCCTGTCGTTTTTTTCAATTTTTGGCCGCTTTGGAAAATCCTTCATAATTTTCACACAATGCCCTCACGGTGCTTGATTTTACAAATTTTTCATTCAGGCCGCCCCTCTGGCCCCTTGTAGCAAGTTTTAGGACAATCCCCCACCCTTCCCATTTTTGACTTTTTCGACACTACCGGCCCTGTCGTTTTTTTCAATTTTTGGCCGCTTTGGAAAATCCTTGACAATTTTCACACAATGCCCTCACGGTGCTTGATTTTACACATTTTTCATTCAAGCCGCCCCTCTGGCCCCTTGTAGCAAGTTTTGGGACAATCCCCCACCCTTCCCATTTTTGACTTTTTCGACACTACCGGCCCTGTCGTTTTTTTCAATTTTTGCCCGCTTTGGAAAATCCTTCATAATTTTCACACAATGCCCTCACGGTGCTTGATTTTACAAATTTTTCATTCAGGCCGCCCCTCTGGCCCCTTGTAGCAAGTTTTGGGACAATCCCCCACCCTTCCCATTTTTGACTTTTTCGACACTACCGGCCCTGTCGTTTTTTTCAATTTTTGGCCGCTTTGGAAAATCCTTCACAATTTTCACACAATGCCCTCACGGTGCTTGATTTTACAAATTTTTCATTCAGGCCGCCCCTCTGGCCCCTTGTAGCAAGTTTTGGGACAATCCCCCACCCTTCCCATTTTTGACTTTTTCGACACTACCGGCCCTGTCGTTTTTTTCAATTTTTGGCCGCTTTGGAAAATCCTTCATAATTTTCACACAATGCCCTCACGGTGCTTGATTTTACAAATTTTTCATTCAGGCCGCCCCTCTGGCCCCTTGTAGCAAGTCTTGGGACAATCCCCCACCCTTCCCATTTTTGACTTTTTCGACACTACCGGCCCTGTCGTTTTTTTCAATTTTTGGCCGCTTTGGAAAATCCTTCACAATTTTCACACAATGCCCTCACGGTGCTTGATTTTACACATTTTTCATTCAGGCCGCCCCTCTGGCCCCTTGTAGCAAGTTTTGGGACAATCCCCCACCCTTCCCATTTTTGACTTTTTCGACACTACCGGCCCTGTCGTTTTTTTCAATTTTTGGCCGCTTTGGAAAATCCTTGACAATTTTCACACAATGCCCTCACGGTGCTTGATTTTACACATTTTTCATTCAGGCCGCCCCTCTGGCCCCTTGTAGCAAGTTTTGGGACAATCCCCCACCCTTCCCATTTTTGACTTTTTCGACACTACCGGCCCTGTCGTTTTTTTCAATTTTTGCCCGCTTTGGAAAATCCTTCATAATTTTCACACAATGCCCTCACGGTGCTTGATTTTACAAATTTTTCATTCAGGCCGCCCCTCTGGCCCCTTGTAGCAAGTTTTGGGACAATCCCCCACCCTTCCCATTTTTGACTTTTTCGACACTACCGGCCCTGTCGTTTTTTTCAATTTTTGGCCGCTTTGGAAAATCCTTCATAATTTTCACACAATGCCCTCACGGTGCTTGATTTTACAAATTTTTCATTCAGGCCGCCCCTCTGGCCCCTTGTAGCAAGTTTTGGGACAATCCCCCACCCTTCCCATTTTTGACTTTTTCGACACTACCGGCCCTGTCGTTTTTTTCAATTTTTGGCCGCTTTGGAAAATCCTTCACAATTTTCACACAATGCCCTCACGGTGCTTGATTTTACACATTTTTCATTCAGGCCGCCCCTCTGGCCCCTTGTAGCAAGTTTTGGGACAATCCCCCACCCTTCCCATTTTTGACTTTTTCGACACTACCGGCCCTGTCGTTTTTTTCAATTTTTGGCCGCTTTGGAAAATCCTTCACAATTTTCACACAATGCCCTCACGGTGCTTGATTTTACACATTTTTCATTCAGGCCGCCCCTCTGGCCCCTTGTAGCAAGTTTTGGGACAATCCCCCACCCTTCCCATTTTTGACTTTTTCGACACTACCGGCCCTGTCGTTTTTTTCAATTTTTGCCCGCTTTGGAAAATCCTTCATAATTTTCACACAATGCCCTCACGGTGCTTGATTTTACAAATTTTTCATTCAGGCCGCCCCTCTGGCCCCTTGTAGCAAGTTTTAGGACAATCCCCCACCCTTCCCATTTTTGACTTTTTCGACACTACCGGCCCTGTCGTTTTTTTCAATTTTTGGCCGCTTTGGAAAATCCTTGACAATTTTCACACAATGCCCTCACGGTGCTTGATTTTACACATTTTTCATTCAAGCCGCCCCTCTGGCCCCTTGTAGCAAGTTTTGGGACAATCCCCCACCCTTCCCATTTTTGACTTTTTCGACACTACCGGCCCTGTCGTTTTTTTCAATTTTTGCCCGCTTTGGAAAATCCTTCATAATTTTCACACAATGCCCTCACGGTGCTTGATTTTACAAATTTTTCATTCAGGCCGCCCCTCTGGCCCCTTGTAGCAAGTTTTGGGACAATCCCCCACCCTTCCCATTTTTGACTTTTTCGACACTACCGGCCCTGTCGTTTTTTTCAATTTTTGGCCGCTTTGGAAAATCCTTCACAATTTTCACACAATGCCCTCACGGTGCTTGATTTTACAAATTTTTCATTCAGGCCGCCCCTCTGGCCCCTTGTAGCAAGTTTTGGGACAATCCCCCACCCTTCCCATTTTTGACTTTTTCGACACTACCGGCCCTGTCGTTTTTTTCAATTTTTGGCCGCTTTGGAAAATCCTTCACAATTTTCACACAATGCCCTCACGGTGCTTGATTTTACACATTTTTCATTCAGGCCGCCCCTCTGGCCCCTTGTAGCAAGTTTTGGGACAATCCCCCACCCTTCCCATTTTTGACTTTTTCGACACTACCGGCCCTGTCGTTTTTTTCAATTTTTGGCCGCTTTGGAAAATCCTTGACAATTTTCACACAATGCCCTCACGGTGCTTGATTTTACACATTTTTCATTCAGGCCGCCCCTCTGGCCCCTTGTAGCAAGTTTTGGGACAATCCCCCACCCTTCCCATTTTTGACTTTTTCGACACTACCGGCCCTGTCGTTTTTTTCAATTTTTGCCCGCTTTGGAAAATCCTTCATAATTTTCACACAATGCCCTCACGGTGCTTGATTTTACAAATTTTTCATTCAGGCCGCCCCTCTGGCCCCTTGTAGCAAGTTTTGGGACAATCCCCCACCCTTCCCATTTTTGACTTTTTCGACACTACCGGCCCTGTCGTTTTTTTCAATTTTTGGCCGCTTTGGAAAATCCTTCATAATTTTCACACAATGCCCTCACGGTGCTTGATTTTACAAATTTTTCATTCAGGCCGCCCCTCTGGCCCCTTGTAGCAAGTTTTGGGACAATCCCCCACCCTTCCCATTTTTGACTTTTTCGACACTACCGGCCCTGTCGTTTTTTTCAATTTTTGGCCGCTTTGGAAAATCCTTCACAATTTTCACACAATGCCCTCACGGTGCTTGATTTTACACATTTTTCATTCAGGCCGCCCCTCTGGCCCCTTGTAGCAAGTTTTGGGACAATCCCCCACCCTTCCCATTTTTGACTTTTTCGACACTACCGGCCCTGTCGTTTTTTTCAATTTTTGGCCGCTTTGGAAAATCCTTCACAATTTTCACACAATGCCCTCACGGTGCTTGATTTTACACATTTTTCATTCAGGCCGCCCCTCTGGCCCCTTGTAGCAAGTTTTGGGACAATCCCCCACCCTTCCCATTTTTGACTTTTTCGACACTACCGGCCCTGTCGTTTTTTTCAATTTTTGCCCGCTTTGGAAAATCCTTCATAATTTTCACACAATGCCCTCACGGTGCTTGATTTTACAAATGTTTCATTCGGGCCGCCCCTCTGGCCCCTTGTAGCAAGTTTTGGGACAATCCCCCACCCTTCCCATTTTTGACTTTTTCGACACTACCGGCCCTGTCGTTTTTTTCAATTTTTGGCCGCTTTGGAAAATCCTTCATAATTTTCACACAATGCCCTCACGGTGCTTGATTTTACAAATTTTTCATTCAGGCCGCCCCTCTGGCCCCTTGTAGCAAGTTTTGGGACAATCCCCCACCCTTCCCATTTTTGACTTTTTCGACACTACCGGCCCTGTCGTTTTTTTCAATTTTTGGCCGCTTTGGAAAATCCTTCACAATTTTCACACAATGCCCTCACGGTGCTTGATTTTACACATTTTTCATTCAGGCCGCCCCTCTGGCCCCTTGTAGCAAGTTTTGGGACAATCCCCCACCCTTCCCATTTTTGACTTTTTCGACACTACCGGCCCTGTCGTTTTTTTCAATTTTTGGCCGCTTTGGAAAATCCTTCACAATTTTCACACAATGCCCTCACGGTGCTTGATTTTACACATTTTTCATTCAGGCCGCCCCTCTGGCCCCTTGTAGCAAGTTTTGGGACAATCCCCCACCCTTCCCATTTTTGACTTTTTCGACACTACCGGCCCTGTCGTTTTTTTCAATTTTTGGCCGCTTTGGAAAATCCTTCACAATTTTCACACAATGCCCTCACGGTGCTTGATTTTACAAATTTTTCATTCAGGCCGCCCCTCTGGCCCCTTGTAGCAAGTTTTGGGACAATCCCCCACCCTTCCCATTTTTGACTTTTTCGACACTACCGGCCCTGTCGTTTTTTTCAATTTTTGGCCGCTTTGGAAAATCCTTCACAATTTTCACACAATGCCCTCACGGTGCTTGATTTTACAAATTTTTCATTCAGGCCGCCCCTCTGGCCCCTTGTAGCAAGTTTTGGGACAATCCCCCACCCTTCCCATTTTTGACTTTTTCGACACTACCGGCCCTGTCGTTTTTTTCAATTTTTGGCCGCTTTGGAAAATCCTTCATAATTTTCACACAATGCCCTCACGGTGCTTGATTTTACAAATTTTTCATTCAGGCCGCCCCTCTGGCCCCTTGTAGCAAGTCTTGGGACAATCCCCCACCCTTCCCATTTTTGACTTTTTCGACACTACCGGCCCTGTCGTTTTTTTCAATTTTTGGCCGCTTTGGAAAATCCTTGACAATTTTCACACAATGCCCTCACGATGCTTGATTTTACACATTTTTCATTCAGGCCGCCCCTCTGGCCCCTTGTAGCAAGTTTTGGGACAATCCCCCACCCTTCCCATTTTTGACTTTTTCGACACTACCGGCCCTGTCGTTTTTTTCAATTTTTGGCCGCTTTGGAAAATCCTTGACAATTTTCACACAATGCCCTCACGGTGCTTGATTTTACACATTTTTCATTCAGGCCGCCCCTCTGGCCCCTTGTAGCAAGTTTTGGGACAATCCCCCACCCTTCCCATTTTTGACTTTTTCGACACTACCCGGCCCTGTCGTTTTTTTCAATTTTTGGCCGCTTTGGAAAATCCTTCACAATTTTCACACAATGCCCTCACGGTGCTTGATTTTACAAATTTTTCATTCAGGCCGCCCCTCTGGCCCCTTGTAGCAAGTTTTGGGACAATCCCCCACCCTTCCCATTTTTGACTTTTTCGACACTACCGGCCCTGTCGTTTTTTTCAATTTTTGGCCGCTTTGGAAAATCCTTCATAATTTTCACACAATGCCCTCACGGTGCTTGATTTTACAAATTTTTCATTCAGGCCGCCCCTCTGGCCCCTTGTAGCAAGTCTTGGGACAATCCCCCACCCTTCCCATTTTTGACTTTTTCGACACTACCGGCCCTGTCGTTTTTTTCAATTTTTGGCCGCTTTGGAAAATCCTTCACAATTTTCACACAATGCCCTCACGGTGCTTGATTTTACACATTTTTCATTCAGGCCGCCCCTCTGGCCCCTTGTAGCAAGTTTTGGGACAATCCCCCACCCTTCCCATTTTTGACTTTTTCGACACTACCGGCCCTGTCGTTTTTTTCAATTTTTGCCCGCTTTGGAAAATCCTTGACAATTTTCACACAATGCCCTCACGGTGCTTGATTTTACACATTTTTCATTCAGGCCGCCCCTCTGGCCCCTTGTAGCAAGTTTTGGGACAATCCCCCACCCTTCCCATTTTTGACTTTTTCGACACTACCCGGCCCTGTCGTTTTTTTCAATTTTTGGCCGCTTTGGAAAATCCTTCATAATTTTCACACAATGCCCTCACGGTGCTTGATTTTACAAATTTTTCATTCAGGCCGCCCCTCTGGCCCCTTGTAGCAAGTTTTGGGACAATCCCCCACCCTTCCCATTTTTGACTTTTTCGACACTACCGGCCCTGTCGTTTTTTTCAATTTTTGGCCGCTTTGGAAAATCCTTCACAATTTTCACACAATGCCCTCACGGTGCTTGATTTTACACATTTTTCATTCAGGCCGCCCCTCTGGCCCCTTGTAGCAAGTTTTGGGACAATCCCCCACCCTTCCCATTTTTGACTTTTTCGACACTACCGGCCCTGTCGTTTTTTTCAATTTTTGGCCGCTTTGGAAAATCCTTCACAATTTTCACACAATGCCCTCACGGTGCTTGATTTTACACATTTTTCATTCAGGCCGCCCCTCTGGCCCCTTGTAGCAAGTTTTGGGACAATCCCCCACCCTTCCCATTTTTGACTTTTTCGACACTACCGGCCCTGTCGTTTTTTTCAATTTTTGGCCGCTTTGGAAAATCCTTCACAATTTTCACACAATGCCCTCACGGTGCTTGATTTTACAAATTTTTCATTCAGGCCGCCCCTCTGGCCCCTTGTAGCAAGTTTTGGGACAATCCCCCACCCTTCCCATTTTTGACTTTTTCGACACTACCGGCCCTGTCGTTTTTTTCAATTTTTGGCCGCTTTGGAAAATCCTTCACAATTTTCACACAATGCCCTCACGGTGCTTGATTTTACAAATTTTTCATTCAGGCCGCCCCTCTGGCCCCTTGTAGCAAGTTTTGGGACAATCCCCCACCCTTCCCATTTTTGACTTTTTCGACACTACCGGCCCTGTCATTTTTTTCCATTTTTGGCCGCTTTGGAAAATCCTTCACAATTTTCACACAATGCCCTCACGGTGCTTGATTTTACACATTTTTCATTCAGGCCGCCCCTCTGGCCCCTTGTAGCAAGTTTTGGGACAATCCCCCACCCTTCCCATTTTTGACTTTTTCGACACTACCGGCCCTGTCATTTTTTTCCATTTTTGGCCGCATTGGAAAATCCTTCACAATTTTCACACAATGCCCTCACGGTGCTTGATTTTACACATTTTTCATTCAGGCCGCCCCTCTGGCCCCTTGTAGCAAGTTTTGGGACAATCCCCCACCCTTCCCATTTTTGACTTTTTCGACACTACCAGCCCTGTCATTTTTTTCAATTTTTACCCCCATGGAAAATCCTTCACAATTTTCACACAATGCCTTCACGGTGCTTGATTTTACACATTTTTCAATCAGCCCGCCCCTCTGGCCCCTTGTAGCAAGTTTTGGGACAATCCCCCACCCTTCCCATTTTTGACTTTTTCGACACTACCGACCCTGTCATTTTTTTCAATTTTTGCCCGCTTTGGAAAATCCTTGACAATTTTCACACAATGCCTTCACGGTGCTTGATTTTACAAATTTTTCATTCAGGCCGCCCCTCTGGCCCCTTGTAGCAAGTTTTGGGACAATCCCCCACCCTTCCTATTTTTGACTTTTTCAACACTACCGGCCCTGTCATTTTTTTCAATTTTTGCCCGCTTTGGAAAATCCTTGACAATTTTCACACAATGCCCTCACGGTGCTTGATTTTACACATTTTTCATTCAGGCCGCCCCTCTGGCCCCTTGTAGCAAGTTTTGGGACAATCCCCCACCCTTCCTATTTTTGACTTTTTCGACACTACCGGCCCTGTCATTTTTTTCAATTTTTGCCCCCTATGGAAAATCCTTCACAATTTTCACACAATGTCTTCACGGTGCTTGATATTACACATTTTTCATTCAGGCCGCCCCTCTGGCCCCTTGTAGCAAGTTTTGGGACAATCCCCCACCCTTCCCATTTTTGACTTTTTCGACACTACCGGCCCTGTCGTTTTTTTCAATTTTTGTCCGCTTTGGAAAATCCTTCACAATTTTCACACAATGCCCTCACGGTGCTTGATTTTACACATTTTTCATTCAGGCCGCCCCTCTGGCCCCTTGTAGCAAGTTTTGGGACAATCCCCCACCCTTCCCATTTTTGACTTTTTCGACACTACCGGCCCTGTCATTTTTTTTCAATTTTTGGCCGCTTTGGAAAATCCTTCACAATTTTCACACAATGCCCTCACGGTGCTTGATTTTACACATTTTTCATTCAGGCCGCCCCTCTGGCCCCTTGTAGCAAGTTTTGGGACAATCCCCCACCCTTCCCATTTTTGACTTTTTCGACACTACCGGCCCTGTCGTTTTTTTCAATTTTTGCCCGCTTTGGAAAATCCTTCATAATTTTCACACAATGCCCTCACGGTGCTTGATTTTACAAATTTTTCATTCAGGCCGCCCCTCTGGCCCCTTGTAGCAAGTTTTGGGACAATCCCCCACCCTTCCCATTTTTGACTTTTTCGACACTACCGGCCCTGTCGTTTTTTTCAATTTTTGGCCGCTTTGGAAAATCCTTCATAATTTTCACACAATGCCCTCACGGTGCTTGATTTTACAAATTTTTCATTCAGGCCGCCCCTCTGGCCCCTTGTAGCAAGTTTTGGGACAATCCCCCACCCTTCCCATTTTTGACTTTTTCGACACTACCGGCCCTGTCGTTTTTTTCAATTTTTGGCCGCTTTGGAAAATCCTTGACAATTTTCACACAATGCCCTCACGGTGCTTGATTTTACACATTTTTCATTCAGGCCGCCCCTCTGGCCCCTTGTAGCAAGTTTTGGGACAATCCCCCACCCTTCCCATTTTTTACTTTTTCGACACTACTGGCACATTCGTTTTTTTTCAATTTTTGGCCGCTTTGGAAAATCCTTGACAATTTTCACACAATGCCCTCACGGTGCTTGATTTTACACATTTTTCATTCAGGCCGCCCCTCTGGCCCCTTGTAGCAAGTTTTGGGACAATCCCCCACCCTTCCCATTTTTGACTTTTTCGACACTACCAGCCCTGTCATTTTTTTCAATTTTTACCCCTATGGAAAATCCTTCACAATTTTCACACAATGCCTTCACGGTGCTTGATTTTACACATTTTTCAATCAGCCCGCCCCTCTGGCCCCTTGTAGCAAGTTTTGGGACAATCCCCCACCCTTCCCATTTTTGACTTTTTCGACACTACCGACCCTGTCATTTTTTTCAATTTTTGCCCGCTTTGGAAAATCCTTGACAATTTTCACACAATGCCTTCACGGTGCTTGATTTTACACATTTTTCATTCAGGCCGCCCCTCTGGCCCCTTGTAGCAAGTTTTGGGACAATCCCCCACCCTTCCTATTTTTGACTTTTTCAACACTACCGGCCCTGTCATTTTTTTCAATTTTTGCCCGCTTTGGAAAATCCTTGACAATTTTCACACAATGCCCTCACGGTGCTTGATTTTACACATTTTTCATTCAGGCCGCCCCTCTGGCCCCTTGTAGCAAGTTTTGGGACAATCCCCCACCCTTCCTATTTTTGACTTTTTCGACACTACCAGCCCTGTCATTTTTTTCAATTTTTGCCCCCTATGGAAAATCCTTCACAATTTTCACACAATGTCTTCACGGTGCTTGATATTACACATTTTTCATTCAGGCCGCCCCTCTGGCCCCTTGTAGCAAGTTTTGGGACAATCCCCCACCCTTCCCATTTTTGACTTTTTCGACACTACCGGCCCTGTCGTTTTTTTCAATTTTTGTCCGCTTTGGAAAATCCTTCACAATTTTCACACAATGCCCTCATGGTGCTTGATTTTACACATTTTTCATTCAGGCCGCCCCTCTGGCCCCTTGTAGCAAGTTTTGGGACAATCCCCCACCCTTCCCATTTTTGACTTTTTCGACACTACCGGCCCTGTCATTTTTTTTCCATTTTTGGCCGCTTTGGAAAATCCTTCACAATTTTCACACAATGCCCTCACGGTGCTTGATTTTACACATTTTTCATTCAGGCCGCCCCTCTGGCCCCTTGTAGCAAGTTTTGGGACAATCCCCCACCCTTCCCATTTTTGACTTTTTCGACACTACCGGCCCTGTCGTTTTTTTCAATTTTTGCCCGCTTTGGAAAATCCTTCATAATTTTCACACAATGCCCTCACGGTGCTTGATTTTACAAATTTTTCATTCAGGCCGCCCCTCTGGCCCCTTGTAGCAAGTTTTGGGACAATCCCCCACCCTTCCCATTTTTGACTTTTTCGACACTACCGGCCCTGTCGTTTTTTTCAATTTTTGGCCGCTTTGGAAAATCCTTCATAATTTTCACACAATGCCCTCACGGTGCTTGATTTTACAAATTTTTCATTCAGGCCGCCCCTCTGGCCCCTTGTAGCAAGTTTTGGGACAATCCCCCACCCTTCCCATTTTTGACTTTTTCGACACTACCGGCCCTGTCGTTTTTTTCAATTTTTGGCCGCTTTGGAAAATCCTTCACAATTTTCACACAATGCCCTCACGGTGCTTGATTTTACACATTTTTCATTCAGGCCGCCCCTCTGGCCCCTTGTAGCAAGTTTTGGGACAATCCCCCACCCTTCCCATTTTTTACTTTTTCGACACTACCGGCACATTCGTTTTTTTTCAATTTTTGGCCGCTTTGGAAAATCCTTCATAATTTTCACACAATGCCCTCACGGTGCTTGATTTTACACATTTTTCATTCAGGCCGCCCCTCTGGCCCCTTGTAGCAAGTTTTGGGACAATCCCCCACCCTTCCCATTTTTGACTTTTTCGACACTACCGGCCCTGTCGTTTTTTTCAATTTTTGCCCGCTTTGGAAAATCCTTCATAATTTTCACACAATGCCCTCACGGTGCTTGATTTTACAAATTTTTCATTCAGGCCGCCCCTCTGGCCCCTTGTAGCAAGTTTTGGGACAATCCCCCACCCTTCCCATTTTTGACTTTTTCGACACTACCGGCCCTGTCGTTTTTTTCAATTTTTGGCCGCTTTGGAAAATCCTTCATAATTTTCACACAATGCCCTCACGGTGCTTGATTTTACAAATTTTTCATTCAGGCTGCCCCTCTGGCCCCTTGTAGCAAGTTTTGGGACAATCCCCCACCCTTCCCATTTTTGACTTTTTCGACACTACCGGCCCTGTCGTTTTTTTCAATTTTTGGCCGCTTTGGAAAATCCTTCACAATTTTCACACAATGCCCTCACGGTGCTTGATTTTACAAATTTTTCATTCAGGCCGCCCCTCTGGCCCCTTGTAGCAAGTTTTGGGACAATCCCCCACCCTTCCCATTTTTGACTTTTTCGACACTACCGGCCCTGTCGTTTTTTTCAATTTTTGGCCGCTTTGGAAAATCCTTCACAATTTTCACACAATGCCCTCACGGTGCTTGATTTTACACATTTTTCATTCAGGCCGCCCCTCTGGCCCCTTGTAGCAAGTTTTGGGACAATCCCCCACCCTTCCCATTTTTGACTTTTTCGACACTACCGGCCCTGTCGTTTTTTTCAATTTTTGGCCGCTTTGGAAAATCCTTCATAATTTTCACACAATGCCCTCACGGTGCTTGATTTTACAAATTTTTCATTCAGGCCGCCCCTCTGGCCCCTTGTAGCAAGTCTTGGGACAATCCCCCACCCTTCCCATTTTTGACTTTTTCGACACTACCGGCCCTGTCGTTTTTTTCAATTTTTGGCCGCTTTGGAAAATCCTTCATAATTTTCAGACAATGCCCTTCACGGTGCTTGATTTTACAAATTTTTCATTCAGGCCGCCCCTCTGGCCCCTTGTAGCAAGTTTTGGGACAATCCCCCACCCTTCCCATTTTTGACTTTTTCGACACTACCGGCCCTGTCGTTTTTTTCAATTTTTGGCCGCTTTGGAAAATCCTTCACAATTTTCACACAATGCCCTCACGGTGCTTGATTTTACAAATTTTTCATTCAGGCCGCCCCTCTGGCCCCTTGTAGCAAGTTTTGGGACAATCCCCCACCCTTCCCATTTTTGACTTTTTCGACACTACCGGCCCTGTCGTTTTTTTCAATTTTTGGCCGCTTTGGAAAATCCTTGACAATTTTCACACAATGCCCTCACGGTGCTTGATTTTACAAATTTTTCATTCAGGCCGCCCCTCTGGCCCCTTGTAGCAAGTTTTGGGACAATCCCCCACCCTTCCCATTTTTGACTTTTTCGACACTACCGGCACATTCGTTTTTTTTCAATTTTTGGCCGCTTTGGAAAATCCTTCATAATTTTTACACAATGCCCTCACGGTGCTTGATTTTACACATTTTTCATTCAGGCCGCCCCTCTGGCCCCTTGTAGCAAGTTTTGGGACAATCCCCCACCCTTCCCATTTTTGACTTTTTCGACACTACCGGCCCTGTCGTTTTTTTCAATTTTTGGCCGCTTTGGAAAATCCTTGACAATTTTCACACAATGCCCACACGGTGCTTGATTTTACACATTTTTCATTCAGGCCGCCCCTCTGGCCCCTTGTAGCAAGTTTTAGGACAATCCCCCACCCTTCCCATTTTTGACTTTTTCGACACTACCGGCCCTGTCGTTTTTTTCAATTTTTGGCCGCTTTGGAAAATCCTTGACAATTTTCACACAATGCCCTCACGGTGCTTGATTTTACACATTTTTCATTCAGGCCGCCCCTCTGGCCCCTTGTAGCAAGTTTTGGGACAATCCCCCACCCTTCCCATTTTTGACTTTTTCGACACTACCGGCCCTGTCGTTTTTTTCAATTTTTGGCCGCTTTGGAAAATCCTTCATAATTTTCACACAATGCCCTCACGGTGCTTGATTTTACAAATTTTTCATTCAGGCCGCCCCTCTGGCCCCTTGTAGCAAGTTTTGGGACAATCCCCCACCCTTCCCATTTTTGACTTTTTCGACACTACCGGCCCTGTCATTTTTTTTCCATTTTTGGCCGCTTTGGAAAATCCTTCACAATTTTCACACAATGCCCTCACGGTGCTTGATTTTACACATTTTTCATTCAGGCCGCCCCTCTGGCCCCTTGTAGCAAGTTTTGGGACAATCCCCCACCCTTCCCATTTTTGACTTTTTCGACACTACCGGCCCTGTCGTTTTTTTCAATTTTTGCCCGCTTTGGAAAATCCTTCATAATTTTCACACAATGCCCTCACGGTGCTTGATTTTACAAATTTTTCATTCAGGCCGCCCCTCTGGCCCCTTGTAGCAAGTTTTGGGACAATCCCCCACCCTTCCCATTTTTGACTTTTTCGACACTACCGGCCCTGTCGTTTTTTTCAATTTTTGGCCGCTTTGGAAAATCCTTCATAATTTTCACACAATGCCCTCACGGTGCTTGATTTTACAAATTTTTCATTCAGGCCGCCCCTCTGGCCCCTTGTAGCAAGTTTTGGGACAATCCCCCACCCTTCCCATTTTTGACTTTTTCGACACTACCGGCCCTGTCGTTTTTTTCAATTTTTGGCCGCTTTGGAAAATCCTTCACAATTTTCACACAATGCCCTCACGGTGCTTGATTTTACACATTTTTCATTCAGGCCGCCCCTCTGGCCCCTTGTAGCAAGTTTTGGGACAATCCCCCACCCTTCCCATTTTTTACTTTTTCGACACTACCGGCACATTCGTTTTTTTTCAATTTTTGGCCGCTTTGGAAAATCCTTCATAATTTTCACACAATGCCCTCACGGTGCTTGATTTTACACATTTTTCATTCAGGCCGCCCCTCTGGCCCCTTGTAGCAAGTTTTGGGACAATCCCCCACCCTTCCCATTTTTGACTTTTTCGACACTACCGGCCCTGTCGTTTTTTTCAATTTTTGCCCGCTTTGGAAAATCCTTCATAATTTTCACACAATGCCCTCACGGTGCTTGATTTTACAAATTTTTCATTCAGGCCGCCCCTCTGGCCCCTTGTAGCAAGTTTTGGGACAATCCCCCACCCTTCCCATTTTTGACTTTTTCGACACTACCGGCCCTGTCGTTTTTTTCAATTTTTGGCCGCTTTGGAAAATCCTTCATAATTTTCACACAATGCCCTCACGGTGCTTGATTTTACAAATTTTTCATTCAGGCTGCCCCTCTGGCCCCTTGTAGCAAGTTTTGGGACAATCCCCCACCCTTCCCATTTTTGACTTTTTCGACACTACCGGCCCTGTCGTTTTTTTCAATTTTTGGCCGCTTTGGAAAATCCTTCACAATTTTCACACAATGCCCTCACGGTGCTTGATTTTACAAATTTTTCATTCAGGCCGCCCCTCTGGCCCCTTGTAGCAAGTTTTGGGACAATCCCCCACCCTTCCCATTTTTGACTTTTTCGACACTACCGGCCCTGTCGTTTTTTTCAATTTTTGGCCGCTTTGGAAAATCCTTCACAATTTTCACACAATGCCCTCACGGTGCTTGATTTTACACATTTTTCATTCAGGCCGCCCCTCTGGCCCCTTGTAGCAAGTTTTGGGACAATCCCCCACCCTTCCCATTTTTGACTTTTTCGACACTACCGGCCCTGTCGTTTTTTTCAATTTTTGGCCGCTTTGGAAAATCCTTCATAATTTTCACACAATGCCCTCACGGTGCTTGATTTTACAAATTTTTCATTCAGGCCGCCCCTCTGGCCCCTTGTAGCAAGTCTTGGGACAATCCCCCACCCTTCCCATTTTTGACTTTTTCGACACTACCGGCCCTGTCGTTTTTTTCAATTTTTGGCCGCTTTGGAAAATCCTTCATAATTTTCAGACAATGCCCTTCACGGTGCTTGATTTTACAAATTTTTCATTCAGGCCGCCCCTCTGGCCCCTTGTAGCAAGTTTTGGGACAATCCCCCACCCTTCCCATTTTTGACTTTTTCGACACTACCGGCCCTGTCGTTTTTTTCAATTTTTGGCCGCTTTGGAAAATCCTTCACAATTTTCACACAATGCCCTCACGGTGCTTGATTTTACAAATTTTTCATTCAGGCCGCCCCTCTGGCCCCTTGTAGCAAGTTTTGGGACAATCCCCCACCCTTCCCATTTTTGACTTTTTCGACACTACCGGCCCTGTCGTTTTTTTCAATTTTTGGCCGCTTTGGAAAATCCTTGACAATTTTCACACAATGCCCTCACGGTGCTTGATTTTACAAATTTTTCATTCAGGCCGCCCCTCTGGCCCCTTGTAGCAAGTTTTGGGACAATCCCCCACCCTTCCCATTTTTGACTTTTTCGACACTACCGGCACATTCGTTTTTTTTCAATTTTTGGCCGCTTTGGAAAATCCTTCATAATTTTTACACAATGCCCTCACGGTGCTTGATTTTACACATTTTTCATTCAGGCCGCCCCTCTGGCCCCTTGTAGCAAGTTTTGGGACAATCCCCCACCCTTCCCATTTTTGACTTTTTCGACACTACCGGCCCTGTCGTTTTTTTCAATTTTTGGCCGCTTTGGAAAATCCTTGACAATTTTCACACAATGCCCACACGGTGCTTGATTTTACACATTTTTCATTCAGGCCGCCCCTCTGGCCCCTTGTAGCAAGTTTTAGGACAATCCCCCACCCTTCCCATTTTTGACTTTTTCGACACTACCGGCCCTGTCGTTTTTTTCAATTTTTGGCCGCTTTGGAAAATCCTTGACAATTTTCACACAATGCCCTCACGGTGCTTGATTTTACACATTTTTCATTCAGGCCGCCCCTCTGGCCCCTTGTAGCAAGTTTTGGGACAATCCCCCACCCTTCCCATTTTTGACTTTTTCGACACTACCGGCCCTGTCGTTTTTTTCAATTTTTGGCCGCTTTGGAAAATCCTTCATAATTTTCACACAATGCCCTCACGGTGCTTGATTTTACAAATTTTTCATTCAGGCCGCCCCTCTGGCCCCTTGTAGCAAGTTTTGGGACAATCCCCCACCCTTCCCATTTTTGACTTTTTCGACACTACCGGCCCTGTCGTTTTTTTCAATTTTTGGCCGCTTTGGAAAATCCTTGACAATTTTCACACAATGCCCTCACGGTGCTTGATTTTACAAATTTTTCATTCAGGCCGCCCCTCTGGCCCCTTGTAGCAAGTTTTGGGACAATCCCCCACCCTTCCCATTTTTGACTTTTTCGACACTACCGGCCCTGTCGTTTTTTTCAATTTTTGGCCGCTTTGGAAAATCCTTGACAATTTTCACACAATGCCCTCACGGTGCTTGATTTTACACATTTTTCATTCAGGCCGCCCCTCTGGCCCCTTGTAGCAAGTTTTGGGACAATCCCCCACCCTTCCCATTTTTGACTTTTTCGACACTACCGGCCCTGTCGTTTTTTTCAATTTTTGGCCGCTTTGGAAAATCCTTGACAATTTTCACACAATGCCCTCACGGTGCTTGATTTTACACATTTTTCATTCAGGCCGCCCCTCTGGCCCCTTGTAGCAAGTTTTGGGACAATCCCCCACCCTTCCCATTTTTGACTTTTTCGACACTACCGGCCCTGTCGTTTTTTTCAATTTTTGGCCGCTTTGGAAAATCCTTCATAATTTTCACACAATGCCCTCACGGTGCTTGATTTTACAAATTTTTCATTCAGGCCGCCCCTCTGGCCCCTTGTAGCAAGTTTTGGGACAATCCCCCACCCTTCCCATTTTTGACTTTTTCGACACTACCGGCCCTGTCGTTTTTTTCAATTTTTGGCCGCTTTGGAAAATCCTTGACAATTTTCACACAATGCCCTCACGGTGCTTGATTTTACACATTTTTCATTCAGGCCGCCCCTCTGGCCCCTTGTAGCAAGTTTTGGGACAATCCCCCACCCTTCCCATTTTTGACTTTTTCGACACTACCGGCCCTGTCGTTTTTTTCAATTTTTGGCCGCTTTGGAAAATCCTTGACAATTTTCACACAATGCCCTCACGGTGCTTGATTTTACACATTTTTCATTCAGGCCGCCCCTCTGGCCCCTTGTAGCAAGTTTTGGGACAATCCCCCACCCGTCCCATTTTTGACTTTTTCGACACTACCGGCCCTGTCGTTTTTTTCAATTTTTGGCCGCTTTGGAAAATCCTTCATAATTTTCATACAATGCCCTCACGGTGCTTGATTTTACAAATTTTTCATTCAGGCCGCCCCTCTGGCCCCTTGTAGCAAGTTTTGGGACAATCCCCCACCCTTCCCATTTTTGACTTTTTCGACACTACCGGCCCTGTCGTTTTTTTCAATTTTTGGCCGCTTTGGAAAATCCTTGACAATTTTCACACAATGCCCTCACGGTGCTTGATTTTACAAATTTTACATTCAGGCCGCCCCTCTGGCCCCTTGTAGCAAGTTTTGGGACAATCCCCCACCCTTCCCATTTTTGACTTTTTCGACACTACCGGCCCTGTCGTTTTTTTCAATTTTTGGCCGCTTTGGAAAATCCTTGACAATTTTCACACAATGCCCTCACGGTGCTTGATTTTACACATTTTTCATTCAGGCCGCCCCTCTGGCCCCTTGTAGCAAGTTTTGGGACAATCCCCCACCCTTCCCATTTTTGACTTTTTCGACACTACCGGCCCTGTCGTTTTTTTCAATTTTTGGCCGCTTTGGAAAATCCTTGACAATTTTCACACAATGCCCTCACGGTGCTTGATTTTACACATTTTTCATTCAGGCCGCCCCTCTGGCCCCTTGTAGCAAGTTTTGGGACAATCCCCCACCCGTCCCATTTTTGACTTTTTCGACACTACCGGCCCTGTCGTTTTTTTCAATTTTTGGCCGCTTTGGAAAATCCTTCATAATTTTCATACAATGCCCTCACGGTGCTTGATTTTACAAATTTTTCATTCAGGCCGCCCCTCTGGCCCCTTGTAGCAAGTTTTGGGACAATCCCCCACCCTTCCCATTTTTGACTTTTTCGACACTACCGGCCCTGTCGTTTTTTTCAATTTTTGGCCGCTTTGGAAAATCCTTGACAATTTTCACACAATGCCCTCACGGTGCTTGATTTTACAAATTTTACATTCAGGCCGCCCCTCTGGCCCCTTGTAGCAAGTTTTGGGACAATCCCCCACCCTTCCCATTTTTGACTTTTTCGACACTACCGGCCCTGTCGTTTTTTTCAATTTTTGGCCGCTTTGGAAAATCCTTGACAATTTTCACACAATGCCCTCACGGTGCTTGATTTTACACATTTTTCATTCAGGCCGCCCCTCTGGCCCCTTGTAGCAAGTTTTGGGACAATCCCCCACCCTTCCCATTTTTGACTTTTTCGACACTACCGGCCCTGTCGTTTTTTTCAATTTTTGGCCGCTTTGGAAAATCCTTCATAATTTTCACACAATGCCCTCACGGTGCTTGATTTTACAAATTTTTCATTCAGGCCGCCCCTCTGGCCCCTTGTAGCAAGTTTTGGGACAATCCCCCACCCTTCCCATTTTTGACTTTTTCGACACTACCGGCCCTGTCGTTTTTTTCAATTTTTGGCCGCTTTGGAAAATCCTTCATAATTTTCACACAATGCCCTCACGGTGCTTGATTTTACAAATTTTTCATTCAGGCCGCCCCTCTGGCCCCTTGTAGCAAGTTTTGGGACAATCCCCCACCCTTCCCATTTTTGACTTTTTCGACACTACCGGCCCTGTCGTTTTTTTCAATTTTTGGCCGCTTTGGAAAATCCTTCACAATTTTCACACAATGCCCTCACGGTGCTTGATTTTACAAATTTTTCATTCAGGCCGCCCCTCTGGCCCCTTGTAGCAAGTTTTGGGACAATCCCCCACCCTTCCCATTTTTGACTTTTTCGACACTACCGGCCCTGTCGTTTTTTTTTCAATTTTTGGCCGCTTTGGAAAATCCTTCACAATTTTCACACAATGCCCTCACGGTGCTTGATTTTACAAATTTTTCATTCAGGCCGCCCCTCTGGCCCCTTGTAGCAAGTTTTAGGACAATCCCCCACCCTTCCCATTTTTGACTTTTTCGACACTACCGGCCCTGTCGTTTTTTTCAATTTTTGGCCGCTTTGGAAAATCCTTGACAATTTTCACACAATGCCCTCACGGTGCTTGATTTTACACATTTTTCATTCAGGCCGCCCCTCTGGCCCCTTGTAGCAAGTTTTGGGACAATCCCCCACCCTTCCCATTTTTGACTTTTTCGACACTACCGGCCCTGTCGTTTTTTTCAATTTTTGGCCGCTTTGGAAAATCCTTCATAATTTTCACACAATGCCCTCACGGTGCTTGATTTTACAAATTTTTCATTCAGGCCGCCCCTCTGGCCCCTTGTAGCAAGTTTTGGGACAATCCCCCACCCTTCCCATTTTTGACTTTTTCGACACTACCGGCCCTGTCGTTTTTTTCAATTTTTGGCCGCTTTGGAAAATCCTTGACAATTTTCACACAATGCCCTCACGGTGCTTGATTTTACACATTTTTCATTCAGGCCGCCCCTCTGGCCCCTTGTAGCAAGTTTTGGGACAATCCCCCACCCTTCCCATTTTTGACTTTTTCGACACTACCGGCCCTGTCGTTTTTTTCAATTTTTGCCCGCTTTGGAAAATCCTTCATAATTTTCACACAATGCCCTCACGGTGCTTGATTTTACACATTTTTCATTCAGGCCGCCCCTCTGGCCCCTTGTAGCAAGTTTTGGGACAATCCCCCACCCTTCCCATTTTTGACTTTTTCGACACTACCGCTGTCGTTTTTTTCAATTTTTGGCCGCTTTGGAAAATCCTTCATAATTTTCACACAATGCCCTCACGGTGCTTGATTTTACAAATTTTTCATTCAGGCCGCCCCTCTGGCCCCTTGTAGCAAGTTTTGGGACAATCCCCCACCCTTCCCATTTTTGACTTTTTCGACACTACCGGCCCTGTCGTTTTTTTCAATTTTTGGCCGCTTTGGAAAATCCTTGACAATTTTCACACAATGCCCTCACGGTGCTTGATTTTACACATTTTTCATTCAGGCCGCCCCTCTGGCCCCTTGTAGCAAGTTTTGGGACAATCCCCCACCCTTCCCATTTTTGACTTTTTCGACACTACCGGCCCTGTCGTTTTTTTCAATTTTTGGCCGCTTTGGAAAATCCTTGACAATTTTCACACAATGCCCTCACGGTGCTTGATTTTACACATTTTTCATTCAGGCCGCCCCTCTGGCCCCTTGTAGCAAGTTTTGGGACAATCCCCCACCCTTCCCATTTTTGACTTTTTCGACACTACCGGCCCTGTCGTTTTTTTTCAATTTTTGGCCGCTTTGGAAAATCCTTCATAATTTTCACACAATGCCCTCACGGTGCTTGATTTTACAAATTTTTCATTCAGGCCGCCCCTCTGGCCCCTTGTAGCAAGTTTTGGGACAATCCCCCACCCTTCCCATTTTTGACTTTTTCGACACTACCGGCCCTGTCGTTTTTTTCAATTTTTGGCCGCTTTGGAAAATCCTTCACAATTTTCACACAATGCCCTCACGGTGCTTGATTTTACAAATTTTTCATTCAGGCCGCCCCTCTGGCCCCTTGTAGCAAGTTTTGGGACAATCCCCCACCCTTCCCATTTTTGACTTTTTCGACACTACCGGCCCTGTCGTTTTTTTCAATTTTTGGCCGCTTTGGAAAATCCTTCATAATTTTCACACAATGCCCTCACGGTGCTTGATTTTACAAATTTTTCATTCAGGCCGCCCCTCTGGCCCCTTGTAGCAAGTTTTGGGACAATCCCCCACCCTTCCCATTTTTGACTTTTTCGACACTACCGGCCCTGTCGTTTTTTTCAATTTTTGGCCGCTTTGGAAAATCCTTCATAATTTTCACACAATGCCCTCACGGTGCTTGATTTTACAAATTTTTCATTCAGGCCGCCCCTCTGGCCCCTTGTAGCAAGTTTTGGGACAATCCCCCACCCTTCCCATTTTTGACTTTTTCGACACTACCGGCCCTGTCGTTTTTTTCAATTTTTGGCCGCTTTGGAAAATCCTTGACAATTTTCACACAATGCCCTCACGGTGCTTGATTTTACACATTTTTCATTCAGGCCGCCCCTCTGGCCCCTTGTAGCAAGTTTTGGGACAATCCCCCACCCTTCCCATTTTTGACTTTTTCGACACTACCGGCCCTGTCGTTTTTTTCAATTTTTGCCCGCTTTGGAAAATCCTTCATAATTTTCACACAATGCCCTCACGGTGCTTGATTTTACAAATTTTTCATTCAGGCCGCCCCTCTGGCCCCTTGTAGCAAGTTTTGGGACAATCCCCCACCCTTCCCATTTTTGACTTTTTCGACACTACCGGCCCTGTCGTTTTTTTCAATTTTTGGCCGCTTTGGAAAATCCTTCATAATTTTCACACAATGCCCTCACGGTGCTTGATTTTACAAATTTTTCATTCAGGCCGCCCCTCTGGCCCCTTGTAGCAAGTTTTGGGACAATCCCCCACCCTTCCCATTTTTGACTTTTTCGACACTACCGGCCCTGTCGTTTTTTTCAATTTTTGGCCGCTTTGGAAAATCCTTGACAATTTTCACACAATGCCCTCACGGTGCTTGATTTTACACATTTTTCATTCAGGCCGCCCCTCTGGCGCCTTGTAGCAAGTTTTGGGACAATCCCCCACCCTTCCCATTTTTGACTTTTTCGACACTACCCTGTCGTTTTTTTCAATTTTTGGCCGCTTTGGAAAATCCTTGACAATTTTCACACAATGCCCTCACGGTGCTTGATTTTACACATTTTTCATTCAGGCCGCCCCTCTGGCCCCTTGTAGCAAGTTTTGGGACAATCCCCCACCCTTCCCATTTTTGACTTTTTCGACACTACCGGCCCTGTCGTTTTTTTCAATTTTTGGCCGCTTTGGAAAATCCTTCATAATTTTCACACAATGCCCTCACGGTGCTTGATTTTACACATTTTTCATTCAGGCCGCCCCTCTGGCCCCTTGTAGCAAGTTTTGGGACAATCCCCCACCCTTCCCATTTTTGACTTTTTCGACACTACCGGCCCTGTCGTTTTTTTTCAATTTTTGGCCGCTTTGGAAAATCCTTGACAATTTTCACACAATGCCCTCACGGTGCTTGATTTTACAAATTTTTCATTCAGGCCGCCCCTCTGGCCCCTTGTAGCAAGTTTTGGGACAATCCCCCACCCTTCCCATTTTTGACTTTTTCGACACTACCGGCCCTGTCGTTTTTTTCAATTTTTGGCCGCTTTGGAAAATCCTTGACAATTTTCACACAATGCCCTCACGGTGCTTGATTTTACACATTTTTCATTCAGGCCGCCCCTCTGGCCCCTTGTAGCAAGTTTTGGGACAATCCCCCACCCTTCCCATTTTTGACTTTTTCGACACTACCGGCCCTGTCGTTTTTTTCAATTTTTGGCCGCTTTGGAAAATCCTTCACAATTTTCACACAATGCCCTCACGGTGCTTGATTTTACAAATTTTTCATTCAGGCCGCCCCTCTGGCCCCTTGTAGCAAGTTTTGGGACAATCCCCCACCCTTCCCATTTTTGACTTTTTCGACACTACCGGCCCTGTCGTTTTTTTCAATTTTTGGCCGCTTTGGAAAATCCTTCACAATTTTCACACAATGCCCTCACGGTGCTTGATTTTACACATTTTTCATTCAGGCCGCCCCTCTGGCCCCTTGTAGCAAGTTTTGGGACAATCCCCCACCCTTCCCATTTTTGACTTTTTCGACACTACCGGCCCTGTCGTTTTTTTCAATTTTTGGCCGCTTTGGAAAATCCTTCACAATTTTCACACAATGCCCTCACGGTGCTTGATTTTACACATTTTTCATTCAGGCCGCCCCTCTGGCCCCTTGTAGCAAGTTTTGGGACAATCCCCCACCCTTCCCATTTTTGACTTTTTCGACACTACCGGCACATTCGTTTTTTTTCAATTTTTGGCCGCTTTGGAAAATCCTTCATAATTTTCACACAATGCCCTCACGGTGCTTGATTTTACAAATTTTTCATTCAGGCCGCCCCTCTGGCCCCTTGTAGCAAGTTTTAGGACAATCCCCCACCCTTCCCATTTTTGACTTTTTCGACACTACCGGCCCTGTCGTTTTTTTCAATTTTTGGCCGCTTTGGAAAATCCTTGACAATTTTCACACAATGCCCTCACGGTGCTTGATTTTACACATTTTTCATTCAGGCCGCCCCTCTGGCCCCTTGTAGCAAGTTTTGGGACAATCCCCCACCCTTCCCATTTTTGACTTTTTCGACACTACCGGCCCTGTCGTTTTTTTCAATTTTTGCCCGCTTTGGAAAATCCTTCATAATTTTCACACAATGCCCTCACGGTGCTTGATTTTACACATTTTTCATTCAGGCCGCCCCTCTGGCCCCTTGTAGCAAGTTTTGGGACAATCCCCCACCCTTCCCATTTTTGACTTTTTCGACACTACCGGCCCTGTCGTTTTTTTCAATTTTTGCCCGCTTTGGAAAATCCTTCATAATTTTCACACAATGCCCTCACGGTGCTTGATTTTACAAATTTTTCATTCAGGCCGCCCCTCTGGCCCCTTGTAGCAAGTTTTGGGACAATCCCCCACCCTTCCCATTTTTGACTTTTTCGACACTACCGGCCCTGTCGTTTTTTTCAATTTTTGGCCGCTTTGGAAAATCCTTCATAATTTTCACACAATGCCCTCACGGTGCTTGATTTTACAAATTTTTCATTCAGGCCGCCCCTCTGGCCCCTTGTAGCAAGTTTTGGGACAATCCCCCACCCTTCCCATTTTTGACTTTTTCGACACTACCGGCCCTGTCGTTTTTTTCAATTTTTGGCCGCTTTGGAATATCCTTGACAATTTTCACACAATGCCCTCACGGTGCTTGATTTTACACATTTTTCATTCAGGCCGCCCCTCTGGCCCCTTGTAGCAAGTTTTGGGACAATCCCCCACCCTTCCCATTTTTGACTTTTTCGACACTACCGGCCCTGTCGTTTTTTTCAATTTTTGCCCGCTTTGGAAAATCCTTCATAATTTTCACACAATGCCCTCACGGTGCTTGATTTTACACATTTTTCATTCAGGCCGCCCCTCTGGCCCCTTGTAGCAAGTTTTGGGACAATCCCCCACCCTTCCCATTTTTGACTTTTTCGACACTACCGGCCCTGTCGTTTTTTTCAATTTTTGGCCGCTTTGGAAAATCCTTCACAATTTTCACACAATGCCCTCACGGTGCTTGATTTTACACATTTTTCATTCAGGCCGCCCCTCTGGCCCCTTGTAGCAAGTTTTGGGACAATCCCCCACCCTTCCCATTTTTGACTTTTTCGACACTACCGGCACATTCGTTTTTTTTCAATTTTTGGCCGCTTTGGAAAATCCTTCATAATTTTTACACAATGCCCTCACGGTGCTTGATTTTACAAATATTTCATTCAGGCCGCCCCTCTGGCCCCTTGTAGCAAGTTTTGGGACAATCCCCCACCCTTCCCATTTTTGACTTTTTCGACACTACCGGCCCTGTCGTTTTTTTCAATTTTTGGCCGCTTTGGAAAATCCTTGACAATTTTCACACAATGCCCTCACGGTGCTTGATTTTACACATTTTTCATTCAGGCCGCCCCTCTGGCCCCTTGTAGCAAGTTTTGGGACAATCCCCCACCCTTCCCATTTTTGACTTTTTCGACACTACCGGCCCTGTCGTTTTTTTCAATTTTTGGCCGCTTTGGAAAATCCTTCATAATTTTCACACAATGCCCTCACGGTGCTTGATTTTACAAATTTTTCATTCAGGCCGCCCCTCTGGCCCCTTGTAGCAAGTTTTGGGACAATCCCCCACCCTTCCCATTTTTGACTTTTTCGACACTACCGGCCCTGTCGTTTTTTTCAATTTTTGGCCGCTTTGGAAAATCCTTGACAATTTTCACACAATGCCCTCACGGTGCTTGATTTTACACATTTTTCATTCAGGCCGCCCCTCTGGCCCCTTGTAGCAAGTTTTGGGACAATCCCCCACCCTTCCCATTTTTGACTTTTTCGACACTACCGGCCCTGTCGTTTTTTTCAATTTTTGGCCGCTTTGGAAAATCCTTGACAATTTTCACACAATGCCCTCACGGTGCTTGATTTTACAAATTTTTCATTCAGGCCGCCCCTCTGGCCCCTTGTAGCAAGTTTTGGGACAATCCCCCACCCTTCCCATTTTTGACTTTTTCGACACTACCGGCCCTGTCGTTTTTTTCAATTTTTGCCCGCTTTGGAAAATCCTTCATAATTTTCACACAATGCCCTCACGGTGCTTGATTTTACAAATTTTTCATTCAGGCCGCACCTCTGGCCCCTTGTAGCAAGTTTTGGGACAATCCCCCACCCTTCCCATTTTTGACTTTTTCGACACTATCGGCCCTGTCGTTTTTTTCAATTTTTGGCCGCTTTGGAAAATCCTTCACAATTTTCACACAATGCCCTCACGGTGCTTGATTTTACAAATTTTTCATTCAGGCCGCCCCTCTGGCCCCTTGTAGCAAGTTTTGGGACAATCCCCCACCCTTCCCATTTTTGACTTTTTCGACACTACCGGCCCTGTCGTTTTTTTCAATTTTTGGCCGTTTTGGAAAATCCTTCACAATTTTCACACAATGCCCTCACGGTGCTTGATTTTACACATTTTTCATTCAGGCCGCCCCTCTGGCCCCTTGTAGCAAGTTTTGGGACAATCCCCCACCCTTCCCATTTTTGACTTTTTCGACACTACCGGCCCTGTCGTTTTTTTCAATTTTTGGCCGCTTTGGAAAATCCTTCATAATTTTCACACAATGCCCTCACGGTGCTTGATTTTACACATTTTTCATTCAGGCCGCCCCTCTGGCCCCTTGTAGCAAGTCTTGGGACAATCCCCCACCCTTCCCATTTTTGACTTTTTCGACACTACCGGCCCTGTCGTTTTTTTCAATTTTTGGCCGCTTTGGAAAATCCTTGACAATTTTCACACAATGCCCTCACGGTGCTTGATTTTACACATTTTTCATTCAGGCCGCCCCTCTGGCCCCTTGTAGCAAGTTTTGGGACAATCCCCCACCCTTCCCATTTTTGACTTTTTCGACACTACCGGCCCTGTCGTTTTTTTCAATTTTTGGCCGCTTTGGAAAATCCTTGACAATTTTCACACAATGCCCTCACGGTGCTTGATTTTACACATTTTTCATTCAGGCCGCCCCTCTGGCCCCTTGTAGCAAGTTTTGGGACAATCCCCCACCCTTCCCATTTTTGACTTTTTCGACACTACCGGCCCTGTCGTTTTTTTCAATTTTTGCCCGCTTTGGAAAATCCTTCATAATTTTCACACAATGCCCTCACGGTGCTTGATTTTACAAATTTTTCATTCAGGCCGCCCCTCTGGCCCCTTGTAGCAAGTTTTGGGACAATCCCCCACCCTTCCCATTTTTGACTTTTTCGACACTACCGGCCCTGTCGTTTTTTTCAATTTTTGGCTGCTTTGGAAAATCCTTCATAATTTTCACACAATGCCCTCACGGTGCTTGATTTTACAAATTTTTCATTCAGGCCGCCCCTCTGGCCCCTTGTAGCAAGTTTTGGGACAATCCCCCACCCTTCCCATTTTTGACTTTTTCGACACTACCGGCCCTGTCGTTTTTTTCAATTTTTGGCCGCTTTGGAAAATCCTTCACAATTTTCACACAATGCCCTCACGGTGCTTGATTTTACAAATTTTTCATTCAGGCCGCCCCTCTGGCCCCTTGTAGCAAGTTTTGGGACAATCCCCCACCCTTCCCATTTTTGACTTTTTCGACACTACCGGCACATTCGTTTTTTTTCAATTTTTGGCCGCTTTGGAAAATCCTTCATAATTTTTACACAATGCCCTCACGGTGCTTGATTTTACAAATTTTTCATTCAGGCCGCCCCTCTGGCCCCTTGTAGCAAGTTTTGGGACAATCCCCCACCCTTCCCATTTTTGACTTTTTCGACACTACCGGCCCTGTCGTTTTTTTCAATTTTTGGCCGCTTTGGAAAATCCTTGACAATTTTCACACAATGCCCTCACGGTGCTTGATTTTACACATTTTTCATTCAGGCCGCCCCTCTGGCCCCTTGTAGCAAGATTTGGGACAATCCCCCACCCTTCCCATTTTTGACTTTTTCGACACTACCGGCCCTGTCGTTTTTTTCAATTTTTGGCCGCTTTGGAAAATCCTTGACAATTTTCACACAATGCCCTCACGGTGCTTGATTTTACACATTTTTCATTCAGGCCGCCCCTCTGGCCCCTTGTAGCAAGTTTTGGGACAATCCCCCACCCTTCCCATTTTTGACTTTTTCGACACTACCGGCCCTGTCGTTTTTTTCAATTTTTGGCCGCTTTGGAAAATCCTTCATAATTTTCACACAATGCCCTCACGGTGCTTGATTTTACAAATTTTTCATTCAGGCCGCCCCTCTGGCCCCTTGTAGCAAGTTTTAGGACAATCCCCCACCCTTCCCATTTTTGACTTTTTCGACACTACCGGCCCTGTCGTTTTTTTCAATTTTTGGCCGCTTTGGAAAATCCTTGACAATTTTCACACAATGCCCTCACGGTGCTTGATTTTACACATTTTTCATTCAGGCCGCCCCTCTGGCCCCTTGTAGCAAGTTTTGGGACAATCCCCCACCCTTCCCATTTTTGACTTTTTCGACACTACCGGCCCTGTCGTTTTTTTCAATTTTTGGCCGCTTTGGAAAATCCTTGACAATTTTCACACAATGCCCTCACGGTGCTTGATTTTACACATTTTTCATTCAGGCCGCCCCTCTGGCCCCTTGTAGCAAGTTTTGGGACAATCCCCCACCCTTCCCATTTTTGACTTTTTCGACACTACCGGCCCTGTCGTTTTTTTCAATTTTTGCCCGCTTTGGAAAATCCTTCATAATTTTCACACAATGCCCTCACGGTGCTTGATTTTACAAATTTTTCATTCAGGCCGCACCTCTGGCCCCTTGTAGCAAGTTTTGGGACAATCCCCCACCCTTCCCATTTTTGACTTTTTCGACACTATCGGCCCTGTCGTTTTTTTCAATTTTTGGCCGCTTTGGAAAATCCTTCACAATTTTCACACAATGCCCTCACGGTGCTTGATTTTACAAATTTTTCATTCAGGCCGCCCCTCTGGCCCCTTGTAGCAAGTTTTGGGACAATCCCCCACCCTTCCCATTTTTGACTTTTTCGACACTACCGGCCCTGTCGTTTTTTTCAATTTTTGGCCGCTTTGGAAAATCCTTGACAATTTTCACACAATGCCCTCACGGTGCTTGATTTTACACATTTTTCATTCAGGCCGCCCCTCTGGCCCCTTGTAGCAAGTTTTGGGACAATCCCCCACCCTTCCCATTTTTGACTTTTTCGACACTACCGGCCCTGTCGTTTTTTTCAATTTTTGCCCGCTTTGGAAAATCCTTCATAATTTTCACACAATGCCCTCACGGTGCTTGATTTTACAAATTTTTCATTCAGGCCGCCCCTCTGGCCCCTTGTAGCAAGTTTTGGGACAATCCCCCACCCTTCCCATTTTTGACTTTTTCGACACTACCGGCCCTGTCGTTTTTTTCAATTTTTGGCTGCTTTGGAAAATCCTTCATAATTTTCACACAATGCCCTCACGGTGCTTGATTTTACAAATTTTTCATTCAGGCCGCCCCTCTGGCCCCTTGTAGCAAGTTTTGGGACAATCCCCCACCCTTCCCATTTTTGACTTTTTCGACACTACCGGCCCTGTCGTTTTTTTCAATTTTTGGCCGTTTTGGAAAATCCTTCACAATTTTCACACAATGCCCTCACGGTGCTTGATTTTACACATTTTTCATTCAGGCCGCCCCTCTGGCCCCTTGTAGCAAGTTTTGGGACAATCCCCCACCCTTCCCATTTTTGACTTTTTCGACACTACCGGCCCTGTCGTTTTTTTCAATTTTTGGCCGCTTTGGAAAATCCTTCATAATTTTCACACAATGCCCTCACGGTGCTTGATTTTACACATTTTTCATTCAGGCCGCCCCTCTGGCCCCTTGTAGCAAGTCTTGGGACAATCCCCCACCCTTCCCATTTTTGACTTTTTCGACACTACCGGCCCTGTCGTTTTTTTCAATTTTTGGCCGCTTTGGAAAATCCTTGACAATTTTCACACAATGCCCTCACGGTGCTTGATTTTACACATTTTTCATTCAGGCCGCCCCTCTGGCCCCTTGTAGCAAGTTTTGGGACAATCCCCCACCCTTCCCATTTTTGACTTTTTCGACACTACCGGCCCTGTCGTTTTTTTCAATTTTTGGCCGCTTTGGAAAATCCTTGACAATTTTCACACAATGCCCTCACGGTGCTTGATTTTACACATTTTTCATTCAGGCCGCCCCTCTGGCCCCTTGTAGCAAGTTTTGGGACAATCCCCCACCCTTCCCATTTTTGACTTTTTCGACACTACCGGCCCTGTCGTTTTTTTCAATTTTTGCCCGCTTTGGAAAATCCTTCATAATTTTCACACAATGCCCTCACGGTGCTTGATTTTACAAATTTTTCATTCAGGCCGCCCCTCTGGCCCCTTGTAGCAAGTTTTGGGACAATCCCCCACCCTTCCCATTTTTGACTTTTTCGACACTACCGGCCCTGTCGTTTTTTTCAATTTTTGGCTGCTTTGGAAAATCCTTCATAATTTTCACACAATGCCCTCACGGTGCTTGATTTTACAAATTTTTCATTCAGGCCGCCCCTCTGGCCCCTTGTAGCAAGTTTTGGGACAATCCCCCACCCTTCCCATTTTTGACTTTTTCGACACTACCGGCCCTGTCGTTTTTT
Organism: Scomber japonicus; assembly: GCF_027409825.1. Taxonomy (NCBI): domain Eukaryota; kingdom Metazoa; phylum Chordata; class Actinopteri; order Scombriformes; family Scombridae; genus Scomber; species Scomber japonicus. The sequence goes on from NW_026518500.1 coordinate 55,070, forward strand.
TCAATTTTTGGCCGCTTTGGAAAATCCTTCACAATTTTCACACAATGCCCTCACGGTGCTTGATTTTACAAATTTTTCATTCAGGCCGCCCCTCTGGCCCCTTGTAGCAAGTTTTGGGACAATCCCCCACCCTTCCCATTTTTGACTTTTTCGACACTACCGGCACATTCGTTTTTTTTCAATTTTTGGCCGCTTTGGAAAATCCTTCATAATTTTTACACAATGCCCTCACGGTGCTTGATTTTACAAATTTTTCATTCAGGCCGCCCCTCTGGCCCCTTGTAGCAAGTTTTGGGACAATCCCCCACCCTTCCCATTTTTGACTTTTTCGACACTACCGGCCCTGTCGTTTTTTTCAATTTTTGGCCGCTTTGGAAAATCCTTGACAATTTTCACACAATGCCCTCACGGTGCTTGATTTTACACATTTTTCATTCAGGCCGCCCCTCTGGCCCCTTGTAGCAAGATTTGGGACAATCCCCCACCCTTCCCATTTTTGACTTTTTCGACACTACCGGCCCTGTCGTTTTTTTCAATTTTTGGCCGCTTTGGAAAATCCTTGACAATTTTCACACAATGCCCTCACGGTGCTTGATTTTACACATTTTTCATTCAGGCCGCCCCTCTGGCCCCTTGTAGCAAGTTTTGGGACAATCCCCCACCCTTCCCATTTTTGACTTTTTCGACACTACCGGCCCTGTCGTTTTTTTCAATTTTTGGCCGCTTTGGAAAATCCTTCATAATTTTCACACAATGCCCTCACGGTGCTTGATTTTACAAATTTTTCATTCAGGCCGCCCCTCTGGCCCCTTGTAGCAAGTTTTAGGACAATCCCCCACCCTTCCCATTTTTGACTTTTTCGACACTACCGGCCCTGTCGTTTTTTTCAATTTTTGGCCGCTTTGGAAAATCCTTGACAATTTTCACACAATGCCCTCACGGTGCTTGATTTTACACATTTTTCATTCAGGCCGCCCCTCTGGCCCCTTGTAGCAAGTTTTGGGACAATCCCCCACCCTTCCCATTTTTGACTTTTTCGACACTACCGGCCCTGTCGTTTTTTTCAATTTTTGGCCGCTTTGGAAAATCCTTCATAATTTTCACACAATGCCCTCACGGTGCTTGATTTTACACATTTTTCATTCAGGCCGCCCCTCTGGCCCCTTGTAGCAAGTTTTGGGACAATCCCCCACCCTTCCCATTTTTGACTTTTTCGACACTACCGGCCCTGTCGTTTTTTTCAATTTTTGGCCGCTTTGGAAAATCCTTCATAATTTTCACACAATGCCCTCACGGTGCTTGATTTTACAAATTTTTCATTCAGGCCGCCCCTCTGGCCCCTTGTAGCAAGTTTTGGGACAATCCCCCACCCTTCCCATTTTTGACTTTTTCGACACTACCGGCCCTGTCGTTTTTTTCAATTTTTGCCCGCTTTGGAAAATCCTTCATAATTTTCACACAATGCCCTCACGGTGCTTGATTTTACAAATTTTTCATTCAGGCCGCACCTCTGGCCCCTTGTAGCAAGTTTTGGGACAATCCCCCACCCTTCCCATTTTTGACTTTTTCGACACTATCGGCCCTGTCGTTTTTTTCAATTTTTGGCCGCTTTGGAAAATCCTTCACAATTTTCACACAATGCCCTCACGGTGCTTGATTTTACAAATTTTTCATTCAGGCCGCCCCTCTGGCCCCTTGTAGCAAGTTTTGGGACAATCCCCCACCCTTCCCATTTTTGACTTTTTCGACACTACCGGCCCTGTCGTTTTTTTCAATTTTTGGCCGTTTTGGAAAATCCTTCACAATTTTCACACAATGCCCTCACGGTGCTTGATTTTACACATTTTTCATTCAGGCCGCCCCTCTGGCCCCTTGTAGCAAGTTTTGGGACAATCCCCCACCCTTCCCATTTTTGACTTTTTCGACACTACCGGCCCTGTCGTTTTTTTCAATTTTTGGCCGCTTTGGAAAATCCTTCATAATTTTCACACAATGCCCTCACGGTGCTTGATTTTACACATTTTTCATTCAGGCCGCCCCTCTGGCCCCTTGTAGCAAGTCTTGGGACAATCCCCCACCCTTCCCATTTTTGACTTTTTCGACACTACCGGCCCTGTCGTTTTTTTCAATTTTTGGCCGCTTTGGAAAATCCTTGACAATTTTCACACAATGCCCTCACGGTGCTTGATTTTACACATTTTTCATTCAGGCCGCCCCTCTGGCCCCTTGTAGCAAGTTTTGGGACAATCCCCCACCCTTCCCATTTTTGACTTTTTCGACACTACCGGCCCTGTCGTTTTTTTCAATTTTTGGCCGCTTTGGAAAATCCTTGACAATTTTCACACAATGCCCTCACGGTGCTTGATTTTACACATTTTTCATTCAGGCCGCCCCTCTGGCCCCTTGTAGCAAGTTTTGGGACAATCCCCCACCCTTCCCATTTTTGACTTTTTCGACACTACCGGCCCTGTCGTTTTTTTCAATTTTTGCCCGCTTTGGAAAATCCTTCATAATTTTCACACAATGCCCTCACGGTGCTTGATTTTACAAATTTTTCATTCAGGCCGCCCCTCTGGCCCCTTGTAGCAAGTTTTGGGACAATCCCCCACCCTTCCCATTTTTGACTTTTTCGACACTACCGGCCCTGTCGTTTTTTTCAATTTTTGGCTGCTTTGGAAAATCCTTCATAATTTTCACACAATGCCCTCACGGTGCTTGATTTTACAAATTTTTCATTCAGGCCGCCCCTCTGGCCCCTTGTAGCAAGTTTTGGGACAATCCCCCACCCTTCCCATTTTTGACTTTTTCGACACTACCGGCCCTGTCGTTTTTTTCAATTTTTGGCCGCTTTGGAAAATCCTTCACAATTTTCACACAATGCCCTCACGGTGCTTGATTTTACAAATTTTTCATTCAGGCCGCCCCTCTGGCCCCTTGTAGCAAGTTTTGGGACAATCCCCCACCCTTCCCATTTTTGACTTTTTCGACACTACCGGCACATTCGTTTTTTTTCAATTTTTGGCCGCTTTGGAAAATCCTTCATAATTTTTACACAATGCCCTCACGGTGCTTGATTTTACAAATTTTTCATTCAGGCCGCCCCTCTGGCCCCTTGTAGCAAGTTTTGGGACAATCCCCCACCCTTCCCATTTTTGACTTTTTCGACACTACCGGCCCTGTCGTTTTTTTCAATTTTTGGCCGCTTTGGAAAATCCTTGACAATTTTCACACAATGCCCTCACGGTGCTTGATTTTACACATTTTTCATTCAGGCCGCCCCTCTGGCCCCTTGTAGCAAGATTTGGGACAATCCCCCACCCTTCCCATTTTTGACTTTTTCGACACTACCGGCCCTGTCGTTTTTTTCAATTTTTGGCCGCTTTGGAAAATCCTTGACAATTTTCACACAATGCCCTCACGGTGCTTGATTTTACACATTTTTCATTCAGGCCGCCCCTCTGGCCCCTTGTAGCAAGTTTTGGGACAATCCCCCACCCTTCCCATTTTTGACTTTTTCGACACTACCGGCCCTGTCGTTTTTTTCAATTTTTGGCCGCTTTGGAAAATCCTTCATAATTTTCACACAATGCCCTCACGGTGCTTGATTTTACAAATTTTTCATTCAGGCCGCCCCTCTGGCCCCTTGTAGCAAGTTTTAGGACAATCCCCCACCCTTCCCATTTTTGACTTTTTCGACACTACCGGCCCTGTCGTTTTTTTCAATTTTTGGCCGCTTTGGAAAATCCTTGACAATTTTCACACAATGCCCTCACGGTGCTTGATTTTACACATTTTTCATTCAGGCCGCCCCTCTGGCCCCTTGTAGCAAGTTTTGGGACAATCCCCCACCCTTCCCATTTTTGACTTTTTCGACACTACCGGCCCTGTCGTTTTTTTCAATTTTTGGCCGCTTTGGAAAATCCTTGACAATTTTCACACAATGCCCTCACGGTGCTTGATTTTACACATTTTTCATTCAGGCCGCCCCTCTGGCCCCTTGTAGCAAGTTTTGGGACAATCCCCCACCCTTCCCATTTTTGACTTTTTCGACACTACCGGCCCTGTCGTTTTTTTCAATTTTTGCCCGCTTTGGAAAATCCTTCATAATTTTCACACAATGCCCTCACGGTGCTTGATTTTACAAATTTTTCATTCAGGCCGCACCTCTGGCCCCTTGTAGCAAGTTTTGGGACAATCCCCCACCCTTCCCATTTTTGACTTTTTCGACACTATCGGCCCTGTCGTTTTTTTCAATTTTTGGCCGCTTTGGAAAATCCTTCACAATTTTCACACAATGCCCTCACGGTGCTTGATTTTACAAATTTTTCATTCAGGCCGCCCCTCTGGCCCCTTGTAGCAAGTTTTGGGACAATCCCCCACCCTTCCCATTTTTGACTTTTTCGACACTACCGGCCCTGTCGTTTTTTTCAATTTTTGGCCGCTTTGGAAAATCCTTGACAATTTTCACACAATGCCCTCACGGTGCTTGATTTTACACATTTTTCATTCAGGCCGCCCCTCTGGCCCCTTGTAGCAAGTTTTGGGACAATCCCCCACCCTTCCCATTTTTGACTTTTTCGACACTACCGGCCCTGTCGTTTTTTTCAATTTTTGCCCGCTTTGGAAAATCCTTCATAATTTTCACACAATGCCCTCACGGTGCTTGATTTTACAAATTTTTCATTCAGGCCGCCCCTCTGGCCCCTTGTAGCAAGTTTTGGGACAATCCCCCACCCTTCCCATTTTTGACTTTTTCGACACTACCGGCCCTGTCGTTTTTTTCAATTTTTGGCTGCTTTGGAAAATCCTTCATAATTTTCACACAATGCCCTCACGGTGCTTGATTTTACAAATTTTTCATTCAGGCCGCCCCTCTGGCCCCTTGTAGCAAGTTTTGGGACAATCCCCCACCCTTCCCATTTTTGACTTTTTCGACACTACCGGCCCTGTCGTTTTTTTCAATTTTTGGCCGTTTTGGAAAATCCTTCACAATTTTCACACAATGCCCTCACGGTGCTTGATTTTACACATTTTTCATTCAGGCCGCCCCTCTGGCCCCTTGTAGCAAGTTTTGGGACAATCCCCCACCCTTCCCATTTTTGACTTTTTCGACACTACCGGCCCTGTCGTTTTTTTCAATTTTTGGCCGCTTTGGAAAATCCTTCATAATTTTCACACAATGCCCTCACGGTGCTTGATTTTACACATTTTTCATTCAGGCCGCCCCTCTGGCCCCTTGTAGCAAGTCTTGGGACAATCCCCCACCCTTCCCATTTTTGACTTTTTCGACACTACCGGCCCTGTCGTTTTTTTCAATTTTTGGCCGCTTTGGAAAATCCTTGACAATTTTCACACAATGCCCTCACGGTGCTTGATTTTACACATTTTTCATTCAGGCCGCCCCTCTGGCCCCTTGTAGCAAGTTTTGGGACAATCCCCCACCCTTCCCATTTTTGACTTTTTCGACACTACCGGCCCTGTCGTTTTTTTCAATTTTTGGCCGCTTTGGAAAATCCTTGACAATTTTCACACAATGCCCTCACGGTGCTTGATTTTACACATTTTTCATTCAGGCCGCCCCTCTGGCCCCTTGTAGCAAGTTTTGGGACAATCCCCCACCCTTCCCATTTTTGACTTTTTCGACACTACCGGCCCTGTCGTTTTTTTCAATTTTTGCCCGCTTTGGAAAATCCTTCATAATTTTCACACAATGCCCTCACGGTGCTTGATTTTACAAATTTTTCATTCAGGCCGCCCCTCTGGCCCCTTGTAGCAAGTTTTGGGACAATCCCCCACCCTTCCCATTTTTGACTTTTTCGACACTACCGGCCCTGTCGTTTTTTTCAATTTTTGGCTGCTTTGGAAAATCCTTCATAATTTTCACACAATGCCCTCACGGTGCTTGATTTTACAAATTTTTCATTCAGGCCGCCCCTCTGGCCCCTTGTAGCAAGTTTTGGGACAATCCCCCACCCTTCCCATTTTTGACTTTTTCGACACTACCGGCCCTGTCGTTTTTTTCAATTTTTGGCCGCTTTGGAAAATCCTTCACAATTTTCACACAATGCCCTCACGGTGCTTGATTTTACAAATTTTTCATTCAGGCCGCCCCTCTGGCCCCTTGTAGCAAGTTTTGGGACAATCCCCCACCCTTCCCATTTTTGACTTTTTCGACACTACCGGCACATTCGTTTTTTTTCAATTTTTGGCCGCTTTGGAAAATCCTTCATAATTTTTACACAATGCCCTCACGGTGCTTGATTTTACAAATTTTTCATTCAGGCCGCCCCTCTGGCCCCTTGTAGCAAGTTTTGGGACAATCCCCCACCCTTCCCATTTTTGACTTTTTCGACACTACCGGCCCTGTCGTTTTTTTCAATTTTTGGCCGCTTTGGAAAATCCTTGACAATTTTCACACAATGCCCTCACGGTGCTTGATTTTACACATTTTTCATTCAGGCCGCCCCTCTGGCCCCTTGTAGCAAGATTTGGGACAATCCCCCACCCTTCCCATTTTTGACTTTTTCGACACTACCGGCCCTGTCGTTTTTTTCAATTTTTGGCCGCTTTGGAAAATCCTTGACAATTTTCACACAATGCCCTCACGGTGCTTGATTTTACACATTTTTCATTCAGGCCGCCCCTCTGGCCCCTTGTAGCAAGTTTTGGGACAATCCCCCACCCTTCCCATTTTTGACTTTTTCGACACTACCGGCCCTGTCGTTTTTTTCAATTTTTGGCCGCTTTGGAAAATCCTTCATAATTTTCACACAATGCCCTCACGGTGCTTGATTTTACAAATTTTTCATTCAGGCCGCCCCTCTGGCCCCTTGTAGCAAGTTTTAGGACAATCCCCCACCCTTCCCATTTTTGACTTTTTCGACACTACCGGCCCTGTCGTTTTTTTCAATTTTTGGCCGCTTTGGAAAATCCTTGACAATTTTCACACAATGCCCTCACGGTGCTTGATTTTACACATTTTTCATTCAGGCCGCCCCTCTGGCCCCTTGTAGCAAGTTTTGGGACAATCCCCCACCCTTCCCATTTTTGACTTTTTCGACACTACCGGCCCTGTCGTTTTTTTCAATTTTTGGCCGCTTTGGAAAATCCTTCATAATTTTCACACAATGCCCTCACGGTGCTTGATTTTACACATTTTTCATTCAGGCCGCCCCTCTGGCCCCTTGTAGCAAGTTTTGGGACAATCCCCCACCCTTCCCATTTTTGACTTTTTCGACACTACCGGCCCTGTCGTTTTTTTCAATTTTTGGCCGCTTTGGAAAATCCTTCATAATTTTCACACAATGCCCTCACGGTGCTTGATTTTACAAATTTTTCATTCAGGCCGCCCCTCTGGCCCCTTGTAGCAAGTTTTAGGACAATCCCCCACCCTTCCCATTTTTGACTTTTTCGACACTACCGGCCCTGTCGTTTTTTTCAATTTTTGGCCGCTTTGGAAAATCCTTGACAATTTTCACACAATGCCCTCACGGTGCTTGATTTTACACATTTTTCATTCAGGCCGCCCCTCTGGCCCCTTGTAGCAAGTTTTGGGACAATCCCCCACCCTTCCCATTTTTGACTTTTTCGACACTACCGGCCCTGTCGTTTTTTTCAATTTTTGGCCGCTTTGGAAAATCCTTCATAATTTTCACACAATGCCCTCACGGTGCTTGATTTTACAAATTTTTCATTCAGGCCGCCCCTCTGGCCCCTTGTAGCAAGTCTTGGGACAATCCCCCACCCTTCCCATTTTTGACTTTTTCGACACTACCGGCCCTGTCGTTTTTTTCAATTTTTGGCTGCTTTGGAAAATCCTTGACAATTTTCACACAATGCCCTCACGGTGCTTGATTTTACGCATTTTTCATTCAGGCCGCCCCTCTGGCCCCTTGTAGCAAGTTTTGGGACAATCCCCCACCCTTCCCATTTTTGACTTTTTCGACACTACCGGCCCTGTCGTTTTTTTCAATTTTTGGCCGCTTTGGAAAATCCTTGACAATTTTCACACAATGCCCTCACGGTGCTTGATTTTACACATTTTTCATTCAGGCCGCCCCTCTGGCCCCTTGTAGCAAGTTTTGGGACAATCCCCCACCCTTCCCATTTTTGACTTTTTCGACACTACCGGCCCTGTCGTTTTTTTCAATTTTTGCCCGCTTTGGAAAATCCTTCATAATTTTCACACAATGCCCTCACGGTGCTTGATTTTACAAATTTTTCATTCAGGCCGCCCCTCTGGCCCCTTGTAGCAAGTTTTGGGACAATCCCCCACCCTTCCCATTTTTGACTTTTTCGACACTACCGGCCCTGTCGTTTTTTTCAATTTTTGGCCGCTTTGGAAAATCCTTCATAATTTTCACACAATGCCCTCACGGTGCTTGATTTTACAAATTTTTCATTCAGGCCGCCCCTCTGGCCCCTTGTAGCAAGTTTTAGGACAATCCCCCACCCTTCCCATTTTTGACTTTTTCGACACTACCGGCCCTGTCGTTTTTTTCAATTTTTGGCCGCTTTGGAAAATCCTTGACAATTTTCACACAATGCCCTCACGGTGCTTGATTTTACACATTTTTCATTCAGGCCGCCCCTCTGGCCCCTTGTAGCAAGTTTTGGGACAATCCCCCACCCTTCCCATTTTTGACTTTTTCGACACTACCGGCCCTGTCGTTTTTTTCAATTTTTGGCCGCTTTGGAAAATCCTTCATAATTTTCACACAATGCCCTCACGGTGCTTGATTTTACAAATTTTTCATTCAGGCCGCCCCTCTGGCCCCTTGTAGCAAGTTTTGGGACAATCCCCCACCCTTCCCATTTTTGACTTTTTCGACACTACCGGCCCTGTCGTTTTTTTCAATTTTTGGCCGCTTTGGAAAATCCTTCACAATTTTCACACAATGCCCTCACGGTGCTTGATTTTACAAATTTTTCATTCAGGCCGCCCCTCTGGCCCCTTGTAGCAAGTTTTGGGACAATCCCCCACCCTTCCCATTTTTGACTTTTTCGACACTACCGGCCCTGTCGTTTTTTTCAATTTTTGGCCGCTTTGGAAAATCCTTCATAATTTTCACACAATGCCCTCACGGTGCTTGATTTTACAAATTTTTCATTCAGGCCGCCCCTCTGGCCCCTTGTAGCAAGTCTTGGGACAATCCCCCACCCTTCCCATTTTTGACTTTTTCGACACTACCGGCCCTGTCGTTTTTTTCAATTTTTGGCCGCTTTGGAAAATCCTTGACAATTTTCACACAATGCCCTCACGGTGCTTGATTTTACACATTTTTCATTCAGGCCGCCCCTCTGGCCCCTTGTAGCAAGTTTTGGGACAATCCCCCACCCTTCCCATTTTTGACTTTTTCGACACTACCGGCCCTGTCGTTTTTTTCAATTTTTGCCCGCTTTGGAAAATCCTTCATAATTTTCACACAATGCCCTCACGGTGCTTGATTTTACACATTTTTCATTCAGGCCGCCCCTCTGGCCCCTTGTAGCAAGTTTTGGGACAATCCCCCACCCTTCCCATTTTTGACTTTTTCGACACTACCGGCCCTGTCGTTTTTTTCAATTTTTGGCCGCTTTGGAAAATCCTTCATAATTTTCACACAATGCCCTCACGGTGCTTGATTTTACAAATTTTTCATTCAGGCCGCCCCTCTGGCCCCTTGTAGCAAGTTTTAGGACAATCCCCCACCCTTCCCATTTTTGACTTTTTCGACACTACCGGCCCTGTCGTTTTTTTCAATTTTTGGCCGCTTTGGAAAATCCTTGACAATTTTCACACAATGCCCTCACGGTGCTTGATTTTACACATTTTTCATTCAGGCCGCCCCTCTGGCCCCTTGTAGCAAGTTTTGGGACAATCCCCCACCCTTCCCATTTTTGACTTTTTCGACACTACCGGCCCTGTCGTTTTTTTCAATTTTTGGCCGCTTTGGAAAATCCTTCATAATTTTCACACAATGCCCTCACGGTGCTTGATTTTACAAATTTTTCATTCAGGCCGCCCCTCTGGCCCCTTGTAGCAAGTTTTGGGACAATCCCCCACCCTTCCCATTTTTGACTTTTTCGACACTACCGGCCCTGTCGTTTTTTTCAATTTTTGGCCGCTTTGGAAAATCCTTCATAATTTTCACACAATGCCCTCACGGTGCTTGATTTTACAAATTTTTCATTCAGGCCGCCCCTCTGGCCCCTTGTAGCAAGTTTTGGGACAATCCCCCACCCTTCCCATTTTTGACTTTTTCGACACTACCGGCCCTGTCGTTTTTTTCAATTTTTGGCCGCTTTGGAAAATCCTTCATAATTTTCACACAATGCCCTCACGGTGCTTGATTTTACACATTTTTCATTCAGGCCGCCCCTCTGGCCCCTTGTAGCAAGTTTTGGGACAATCCCCCACCCTTCCCATTTTTGACTTTTTCGACACTACCGGCCCTGTCGTTTTTTTCAATTTTTGGCCGCTTTGGAAAATCCTTCATAATTTTCACACAATGCCCTCACGGTGCTTGATTTTACAAATTTTTCATTCAGGCCGCCCCTCTGGCCCCTTGTAGCAAGTTTTAGGACAATCCCCCACCCTTCCCATTTTTGACTTTTTCGACACTACCGGCCCTGTCGTTTTTTTCAATTTTTGGCCGCTTTGGAAAATCCTTGACAATTTTCACACAATGCCCTCACGGTGCTTGATTTTACACATTTTTCATTCAGGCCGCCCCTCTGGCCCCTTGTAGCAAGTTTTGGGACAATCCCCCACCCTTCCCATTTTTGACTTTTTCGACACTACCGGCCCTGTCGTTTTTTTCAATTTTTGGCCGCTTTGGAAAATCCTTCATAATTTTCACACAATGCCCTCACGGTGCTTGATTTTACAAATTTTTCATTCAGGCCGCCCCTCTGGCCCCTTGTAGCAAGTCTTGGGACAATCCCCCACCCTTCCCATTTTTGACTTTTTCGACACTACCGGCCCTGTCGTTTTTTTCAATTTTTGGCTGCTTTGGAAAATCCTTGACAATTTTCACACAATGCCCTCACGGTGCTTGATTTTACGCATTTTTCATTCAGGCCGCCCCTCTGGCCCCTTGTAGCAAGTTTTGGGACAATCCCCCACCCTTCCCATTTTTGACTTTTTCGACACTACCGGCCCTGTCGTTTTTTTCAATTTTTGGCCGCTTTGGAAAATCCTTGACAATTTTCACACAATGCCCTCACGGTGCTTGATTTTACACATTTTTCATTCAGGCCGCCCCTCTGGCCCCTTGTAGCAAGTTTTGGGACAATCCCCCACCCTTCCCATTTTTGACTTTTTCGACACTACCGGCCCTGTCGTTTTTTTCAATTTTTGCCCGCTTTGGAAAATCCTTCATAATTTTCACACAATGCCCTCACGGTGCTTGATTTTACAAATTTTTCATTCAGGCCGCCCCTCTGGCCCCTTGTAGCAAGTTTTGGGACAATCCCCCACCCTTCCCATTTTTGACTTTTTCGACACTACCGGCCCTGTCGTTTTTTTTAATTTTTGGCCGCTTTGGAAAATCCTTCATAATTTTCACACAATGCCCTCACGGTGCTTGATTTTACAAATTTTTCATTCAGGCCGCCCCTCTGGCCCCTTGTAGCAAGTTTTAGGACAATCCCCCACCCTTCCCATTTTTGACTTTTTCGACACTACCGGCCCTGTCGTTTTTTTCAATTTTTGGCCGCTTTGGAAAATCCTTGACAATTTTCACACAATGCCCTCACGGTGCTTGATTTTACACATTTTTCATTCAGGCCGCCCCTCTGGCCCCTTGTAGCAAGTTTTGGGACAATCCCCCACCCTTCCCATTTTTGACTTTTTCGACACTACCGGCCCTGTCGTTTTTTTCAATTTTTGGCCGCTTTGGAAAATCCTTCATAATTTTCACACAATGCCCTCACGGTGCTTGATTTTACAAATTTTTCATTCAGGCCGCCCCTCTGGCCCCTTGTAGCAAGTTTTGGGACAATCCCCCACCCTTCCCATTTTTGACTTTTTCGACACTACCGGCCCTGTCGTTTTTTTCAATTTTTGGCCGCTTTGGAAAATCCTTCACAATTTTCACACAATGCCCTCACGGTGCTTGATTTTACAAATTTTTCATTCAGGCCGCCCCTCTGGCCCCTTGTAGCAAGTTTTGGGACAATCCCCCACCCTTCCCATTTTTGACTTTTTCGACACTACCGGCCCTGTCGTTTTTTTCAATTTTTGGCCGCTTTGGAAAATCCTTCATAATTTTCACACAATGCCCTCACGGTGCTTGATTTTACAAATTTTTCATTCAGGCCGCCCCTCTGGCCCCTTGTAGCAAGTCTTGGGACAATCCCCCACCCTTCCCATTTTTGACTTTTTCGACACTACCGGCCCTGTCGTTTTTTTCAATTTTTGGCCGCTTTGGAAAATCCTTCACAATTTTCACACAATGCCCTCACGGTGCTTGATTTTACACATTTTTCATTCAGGCCGCCCCTCTGGCCCCTTGTAGCAAGTTTTGGGACAATCCCCCACCCTTCCCATTTTTGACTTTTTCGACACTACCGGCCCTGTCGTTTTTTTCAATTTTTGGCCGCTTTGGAAAATCCTTCATAATTTTCACACAATGCCCTCACGGTGCTTGATTTTACAAATTTTTCATTCAGGCCGCCCCTCTGGCCCCTTGTAGCAAGTTTTAGGACAATCCCCCACCCTTCCCATTTTTGACTTTTTCGACACTACCGGCCCTGTCGTTTTTTTCAATTTTTGGCCGCTTTGGAAAATCCTTGACAATTTTCACACAATGCCCTCACGGTGCTTGATTTTACACATTTTTCATTCAGGCCGCCCCTCTGGCCCCTTGTAGCAAGTTTTGGGACAATCCCCCACCCTTCCCATTTTTGACTTTTTCGACACTACCGGCCCTGTCGTTTTTTTCAATTTTTGCCCGCTTTGGAAAATCCTTCATAATTTTCACACAATGCCCTCACGGTGCTTGATTTTACAAATTTTTCATTCAGGCCGCCCCTCTGGCCCCTTGTAGCAAGTTTTGGGACAATCCCCCACCCTTCCCATTTTTGACTTTTTCGACACTACCGGCCCTGTCGTTTTTTTCAATTTTTGGCCGCTTTGGAAAATCCTTCACAATTTTCACACAATGCCCTCACGGTGCTTGATTTTACACATTTTTCATTCAGGCCGCCCCTCTGGCCCCTTGTAGCAAGTTTTGGGACAATCCCCCACCCTTCCCATTTTTGACTTTTTCGACACTACCGGCCCTGTCGTTTTTTTCAATTTTTGGCCGCTTTGGAAAATCCTTGACAATTTTCACACAATGCCCTCACGGTGCTTGATTTTACACATTTTTCATTCAGGCCGCCCCTCTGGCCCCTTGTAGCAAGTTTTGGGACAATCCCCCACCCTTCCCATTTTTGACTTTTTCGACACTACCGGCCCTGTCGTTTTTTTCAATTTTTGCCCGCTTTGGAAAATCCTTCATAATTTTCACACAATGCCCTCACGGTGCTTGATTTTACAAATTTTTCATTCAGGCCGCCCCTCTGGCCCCTTGTAGCAAGTTTTGGGACAATCCCCCACCCTTCCCATTTTTGACTTTTTCGACACTACCGGCCCTGTCGTTTTTTTCAATTTTTGGCCGCTTTGGAAAATCCTTCATAATTTTCACACAATGCCCTCACGGTGCTTGATTTTACAAATTTTTCATTCAGGCCGCCCCTCTGGCCCCTTGTAGCAAGTTTTGGGACAATCCCCCACCCTTCCCATTTTTGACTTTTTCGACACTACCGGCCCTGTCGTTTTTTTCAATTTTTGGCCGCTTTGGAAAATCCTTCACAATTTTCACACAATGCCCTCACGGTGCTTGATTTTACACATTTTTCATTCAGGCCGCCCCTCTGGCCCCTTGTAGCAAGTTTTGGGACAATCCCCCACCCTTCCCATTTTTGACTTTTTCGACACTACCGGCCCTGTCGTTTTTTTCAATTTTTGGCCGCTTTGGAAAATCCTTCACAATTTTCACACAATGCCCTCACGGTGCTTGATTTTACACATTTTTCATTCAGGCCGCCCCTCTGGCCCCTTGTAGCAAGTTTTGGGACAATCCCCCACCCTTCCCATTTTTGACTTTTTCGACACTACCGGCCCTGTCGTTTTTTTCAATTTTTGGCCGCTTTGGAAAATCCTTCACAATTTTCACACAATGCCCTCACGGTGCTTGATTTTACAAATTTTTCATTCAGGCCGCCCCTCTGGCCCCTTGTAGCAAGTTTTGGGACAATCCCCCACCCTTCCCATTTTTGACTTTTTCGACACTACCGGCCCTGTCGTTTTTTTCAATTTTTGGCCGCTTTGGAAAATCCTTCACAATTTTCACACAATGCCCTCACGGTGCTTGATTTTACAAATTTTTCATTCAGGCCGCCCCTCTGGCCCCTTGTAGCAAGTTTTGGGACAATCCCCCACCCTTCCCATTTTTGACTTTTTCGACACTACCGGCCCTGTCGTTTTTTTCAATTTTTGGCCGCTTTGGAAAATCCTTCATAATTTTCACACAATGCCCTCACGGTGCTTGATTTTACAAATTTTTCATTCAGGCCGCCCCTCTGGCCCCTTGTAGCAAGTCTTGGGACAATCCCCCACCCTTCCCATTTTTGACTTTTTCGACACTACCGGCCCTGTCGTTTTTTTCAATTTTTGGCCGCTTTGGAAAATCCTTGACAATTTTCACACAATGCCCTCAAGGTGCTTGATTTTACACATTTTTCATTCAGGCCGCCCCTCTGGCCCCTTGTAGCAAGTTTTGGGACAATCCCCCACCCTTCCCATTTTTGACTTTTTCGACACTACCGGCCCTGTCGTTTTTTTCAATTTTTGGCCGCTTTGGAAAATCCTTCACAATTTTCACACAATGCCCTCACGGTGCTTGATTTTACACATTTTTCATTCAGGCCGCCCCTCTGGCCCCTTGTAGCAAGTTTTGGGACAATCCCCCACCCTTCCCATTTTTGACTTTTTCGACACTACCGGCCCTGTCGTTTTTTTCAATTTTTGGCCGCTTTGGAAAATCCTTCATAATTTTCACACAATGCCCTCACGGTGCTTGATTTTACAAATTTTTCATTCAGGCCGCCCCTCTGGCCCCTTGTAGCAAGTTTTGGGACAATCCCCCACCCTTCCCATTTTTGACTTTTTCGACACTACCGGCCCTGTCGTTTTTTTCAATTTTTGGCCGCTTTGGAAAATCCTTGACAATTTTCACACAATGCCCTCACGGTGCTTGATTTTACACATTTTTCATTCAGGCCGCCCCTCTGGCCCCTTGTAGCAAGATTTGGGACAATCCCCCACCCTTCCCATTTTTGACTTTTTCGACACTACCGGCCCTGTCGTTTTTTTCAATTTTTGGCCGCTTTGGAAAATCCTTGACAATTTTCACACAATGCCCTCACGGTGCTTGATTTTACACATTTTTCATTCAGGCCGCCCCTCTGGCCCCTTGTAGCAAGTTTTGGGACAATCCCCCACCCTTCCCATTTTTGACTTTTTCGACACTACCGGCCCTGTCGTTTTTTTCAATTTTTGGCCGCTTTGGAAAATCCTTCATAATTTTCACACAATGCCCTCACGGTGCTTGATTTTACAAATTTTTCATTCAGGCCGCCCCTCTGGCCCCTTGTAGCAAGTTTTAGGACAATCCCCCACCCTTCCCATTTTTGACTTTTTCGACACTACCGGCCCTGTCGTTTTTTTCAATTTTTGGCCGCTTTGGAAAATCCTTGACAATTTTCACACAATGCCCTCACGGTGCTTGATTTTACACATTTTTCATTCAGGCCGCCCCTCTGGCCCCTTGTAGCAAGTTTTGGGACAATCCCCCACCCTTCCCATTTTTGACTTTTTCGACACTACCGGCCCTGTCGTTTTTTTCAATTTTTGGCCGCTTTGGAAAATCCTTCATAATTTTCACACAATGCCCTCACGGTGCTTGATTTTACACATTTTTCATTCAGGCCGCCCCTCTGGCCCCTTGTAGCAAGTTTTGGGACAATCCCCCACCCTTCCCATTTTTGACTTTTTCGACACTACCGGCCCTGTCGTTTTTTTCAATTTTTGGCCGCTTTGGAAAATCCTTCATAATTTTCACACAATGCCCTCACGGTGCTTGATTTTACAAATTTTTCATTCAGGCCGCCCCTCTGGCCCCTTGTAGCAAGTTTTAGGACAATCCCCCACCCTTCCCATTTTTGACTTTTTCGACACTACCGGCCCTGTCGTTTTTTTCAATTTTTGGCCGCTTTGGAAAATCCTTGACAATTTTCACACAATGCCCTCACGGTGCTTGATTTTACACATTTTTCATTCAGGCCGCCCCTCTGGCCCCTTGTAGCAAGTTTTGGGACAATCCCCCACCCTTCCCATTTTTGACTTTTTCGACACTACCGGCCCTGTCGTTTTTTTCAATTTTTGGCCGCTTTGGAAAATCCTTCATAATTTTCACACAATGCCCTCACGGTGCTTGATTTTACAAATTTTTCATTCAGGCCGCCCCTCTGGCCCCTTGTAGCAAGTCTTGGGACAATCCCCCACCCTTCCCATTTTTGACTTTTTCGACACTACCGGCCCTGTCATTTTTTTCAATTTTTGGCTGCTTTGGAAAATCCTTGACAATTTTCACACAATGCCCTCACGGTGCTTGATTTTACGCATTTTTCATTCAGGCCGCCCCTCTGGCCCCTTGTAGCAAGTTTTGGGACAATCCCCCACCCTTCCCATTTTTGACTTTTTCGACACTACCGGCCCTGTCGTTTTTTTCAATTTTTGGCCGCTTTGGAAAATCCTTGACAATTTTCACACAATGCCCTCACGGTGCTTGATTTTACACATTTTTCATTCAGGCCGCCCCTCTGGCCCCTTGTAGCAAGTTTTGGGACAATCCCCCACCCTTCCCATTTTTGACTTTTTCGACACTACCGGCCCTGTCGTTTTTTTCAATTTTTGCCCGCTTTGGAAAATCCTTCATAATTTTCACACAATGCCCTCACGGTGCTTGATTTTACAAATTTTTCATTCAGGCCGCCCCTCTGGCCCCTTGTAGCAAGTTTTGGGACAATCCCCCACCCTTCCCATTTTTGACTTTTTCGACACTACCGGCCCTGTCGTTTTTTTCAATTTTTGGCCGCTTTGGAAAATCCTTCATAATTTTCACACAATGCCCTCACGGTGCTTGATTTTACAAATTTTTCATTCAGGCCGCCCCTCTGGCCCCTTGTAGCAAGTTTTAGGACAATCCCCCACCCTTCCCATTTTTGACTTTTTCGACACTACCGGCCCTGTCGTTTTTTTCAATTTTTGGCCGCTTTGGAAAATCCTTGACAATTTTCACACAATGCCCTCACGGTGCTTGATTTTACACATTTTTCATTCAGGCCGCCCCTCTGGCCCCTTGTAGCAAGTTTTGGGACAATCCCCCACCCTTCCCATTTTTGACTTTTTCGACACTACCGGCCCTGTCGTTTTTTTCAATTTTTGGCCGCTTTGGAAAATCCTTCATAATTTTCACACAATGCCCTCACGGTGCTTGATTTTACAAATTTTTCATTCAGGCCGCCCCTCTGGCCCCTTGTAGCAAGTTTTGGGACAATCCCCCACCCTTCCCATTTTTGACTTTTTCGACACTACCGGCCCTGTCGTTTTTTTCAATTTTTGGCCGCTTTGGAAAATCCTTCACAATTTTCACACAATGCCCTCACGGTGCTTGATTTTACAAATTTTTCATTCAGGCCGCCCCTCTGGCCCCTTGTAGCAAGTTTTGGGACAATCCCCCACCCTTCCCATTTTTGACTTTTTCGACACTACCGGCCCTGTCGTTTTTTTCAATTTTTGGCCGCTTTGGAAAATCCTTCATAATTTTCACACAATGCCCTCACGGTGCTTGATTTTACAAATTTTTCATTCAGGCCGCCCCTCTGGCCCCTTGTAGCAAGTCTTGGGACAATCCCCCACCCTTCCCATTTTTGACTTTTTCGACACTACCGGCCCTGTCGTTTTTTTCAATTTTTGGCCGCTTTGGAAAATCCTTGACAATTTTCACACAATGCCCTCACGGTGCTTGATTTTACACATTTTTCATTCAGGCCGCCCCTCTGGCCCCTTGTAGCAAGTTTTGGGACAATCCCCCACCCTTCCCATTTTTGACTTTTTCGACACTACCGGCCCTGTCGTTTTTTTCAATTTTTGGCCGCTTTGGAAAATCCTTCATAATTTTCACACAATGCCCTCACGGTGCTTGATTTTACACATTTTTCATTCAGGCCGCCCCTCTGGCCCCTTGTAGCAAGTTTTGGGACAATCCCCCACCCTTCCCATTTTTGACTTTTTCGACACTACCGGCCCTGTCGTTTTTTTCAATTTTTGGCCGCTTTGGAAAATCCTTCATAATTTTCACACAATGCCCTCACGGTGCTTGATTTTACAAATTTTTCATTCAGGCCGCCCCTCTGGCCCCTTGTAGCAAGTTTTAGGACAATCCCCCACCCTTCCCATTTTTGACTTTTTCGACACTACCGGCCCTGTCGTTTTTTTCAATTTTTGGCCGCTTTGGAAAATCCTTGACAATTTTCACACAATGCCCTCACGGTGCTTGATTTTACACATTTTTCATTCAGGCCGCCCCTCTGGCCCCTTGTAGCAAGTTTTGGGACAATCCCCCACCCTTCCCATTTTTGACTTTTTCGACACTACCGGCCCTGTCGTTTTTTTCAATTTTTGGCCGCTTTGGAAAATCCTTCATAATTTTCACACAATGCCCTCACGGTGCTTGATTTTACAAATTTTTCATTCAGGCCGCCCCTCTGGCCCCTTGTAGCAAGTCTTGGGACAATCCCCCACCCTTCCCATTTTTGACTTTTTCGACACTACCGGCCCTGTCGTTTTTTTCAATTTTTGGCTGCTTTGGAAAATCCTTGACAATTTTCACACAATGCCCTCACGGTGCTTGATTTTACGCATTTTTCATTCAGGCCGCCCCTCTGGCCCCTTGTAGCAAGTTTTGGGACAATCCCCCACCCTTCCCATTTTTGACTTTTTCGACACTACCGGCCCTGTCGTTTTTTTCAATTTTTGGCCGCTTTGGAAAATCCTTCACAATTTTCACACAATGCCCTCACGGTGCTTGATTTTACAAATTTTTCATTCAGGCCGCCCCTCTGGCCCCTTGTAGCAAGTTTTGGGACAATCCCCCACCCTTCCCATTTTTGACTTTTTCGACACTACCGGCCCTGTCGTTTTTTTCAATTTTTGGCCGCTTTGGAAAATCCTTCATAATTTTCACACAATGCCCTCACGGTGCTTGATTTTACAAATTTTTCATTCAGGCCGCCCCTCTGGCCCCTTGTAGCAAGTCTTGGGACAATCCCCCACCCTTCCCATTTTTGACTTTTTCGACACTACCGGCCCTGTCGTTTTTTTCAATTTTTGGCCGCTTTGGAAAATCCTTCACAATTTTCACACAATGCCCTCACGGTGCTTGATTTTACACATTTTTCATTCAGGCCGCCCCTCTGGCCCCTTGTAGCAAGTTTTGGGACAATCCCCCACCCTTCCCATTTTTGACTTTTTCGACACTACCGGCCCTGTCGTTTTTTTCAATTTTTGGCCGCTTTGGAAAATCCTTCATAATTTTCACACAATGCCCTCACGGTGCTTGATTTTACAAATTTTTCATTCAGGCCGCCCCTCTGGCCCCTTGTAGCAAGTTTTAGGACAATCCCCCACCCTTCCCATTTTTGACTTTTTCGACACTACCGGCCCTGTCGTTTTTTTCAATTTTTGGCCGCTTTGGAAAATCCTTGACAATTTTCACACAATGCCCTCACGGTGCTTGATTTTACACATTTTTCATTCAGGCCGCCCCTCTGGCCCCTTGTAGCAAGTTTTGGGACAATCCCCCACCCTTCCCATTTTTGACTTTTTCGACACTACCGGCCCTGTCGTTTTTTTCAATTTTTGCCCGCTTTGGAAAATCCTTCATAATTTTCACACAATGCCCTCACGGTGCTTGATTTTACAAATTTTTCATTCAGGCCGCCCCTCTGGCCCCTTGTAGCAAGTTTTGGGACAATCCCCCACCCTTCCCATTTTTGACTTTTTCGACACTACCGGCCCTGTCGTTTTTTTCAATTTTTGGCCGCTTTGGAAAATCCTTCATAATTTTCACACAATGCCCTCACGGTGCTTGATTTTACAAATTTTTCATTCAGGCCGCCCCTCTGGCCCCTTGTAGCAAGTCTTGGGACAATCCCCCACCCTTCCCATTTTTGACTTTTTCGACACTACCGGCCCTGTCGTTTTTTTCAATTTTTGGCCGCTTTGGAAAATCCTTCACAATTTTCACACAATGCCCTCACGGTGCTTGATTTTACACATTTTTCATTCAGGCCGCCCCTCTGGCCCCTTGTAGCAAGTTTTGGGACAATCCCCCACCCTTCCCATTTTTGACTTTTTCGACACTACCGGCCCTGTCGTTTTTTTCAATTTTTGGCCGCTTTGGAAAATCCTTGACAATTTTCACACAATGCCCTCACGGTGCTTGATTTTACACATTTTTCATTCAGGCCGCCCCTCTGGCCCCTTGTAGCAAGTTTTGGGACAATCCCCCACCCTTCCCATTTTTGACTTTTTCGACACTACCGGCCCTGTCGTTTTTTTCAATTTTTGGCCGCTTTGGAAAATCCTTCATAATTTTCACACAATGCCCTCACGGTGCTTGATTTTACAAATTTTTCATTCAGGCCGCCCCTCTGGCCCCTTGTAGCAAGTTTTGGGACAATCCCCCACCCTTCCCATTTTTGACTTTTTCGACACTACCGGCCCTGTCGTTTTTTTCAATTTTTGGCCGCTTTGGAAAATCCTTCATAATTTTCACACAATGCCCTCACGGTGCTTGATTTTACAAATTTTTCATTCAGGCCGCCCCTCTGGCCCCTTGTAGCAAGTTTTGGGACAATCCCCCACCCTTCCCATTTTTGACTTTTTCGACACTACCGGCCCTGTCGTTTTTTTCAATTTTTGGCCGCTTTGGAAAATCCTTCACAATTTTCACACAATGCCCTCACGGTGCTTGATTTTACACATTTTTCATTCAGGCCGCCCCTCTGGCCCCTTGTAGCAAGTTTTGGGACAATCCCCCACCCTTCCCATTTTTGACTTTTTCGACACTACCGGCCCTGTCGTTTTTTTCAATTTTTGGCCGCTTTGGAAAATCCTTCACAATTTTCACACAATGCCCTCACGGTGCTTGATTTTACACATTTTTCATTCAGGCCGCCCCTCTGGCCCCTTGTAGCAAGTTTTGGGACAATCCCCCACCCTTCCCATTTTTGACTTTTTCGACACTACCGGCCCTGTCGTTTTTTTCAATTTTTGGCCGCTTTGGAAAATCCTTCACAATTTTCACACAATGCCCTCACGGTGCTTGATTTTACAAATTTTTCATTCAGGCCGCCCCTCTGGCCCCTTGTAGCAAGTTTTGGGACAATCCCCCACCCTTCCCATTTTTGACTTTTTCGACACTACCGGCCCTGTCGTTTTTTTCAATTTTTGGCCGCTTTGGAAAATCCTTCACAATTTTCACACAATGCCCTCACGGTGCTTGATTTTACACATTTTTCATTCAGGCCGCCCCTCTGGCCCCTTGTAGCAAGTTTTGGGACAATCCCCCACCCTTCCCATTTTTGACTTTTTCGACACTACCGGCCCTGTCGTTTTTTTCAATTTTTGGCCGCTTTGGAAAATCCTTCATAATTTTCACACAATGCCCTCACGGTGCTTGATTTTACAAATTTTTCATTCAGGCCGCCCCTCTGGCCCCTTGTAGCAAGTCTTGGGACAATCCCCCACCCTTCCCATTTTTGACTTTTTCGACACTACCGGCCCTGTCGTTTTTTTCAATTTTTGGCCGCTTTGGAAAATCCTTGACAATTTTCACACAATGCCCTCACGGTGCTTGATTTTACACATTTTTCATTCAGGCCGCCCCTCTGGCCCCTTGTAGCAAGTTTTGGGACAATCCCCCACCCTTCCCATTTTTGACTTTTTCGACACTACCGGCCCTGTCGTTTTTTTCAATTTTTGGCCGCTTTGGAAAATCCTTCACAATTTTCACACAATGCCCTCACGGTGCTTGATTTTACACATTTTTCATTCAGGCCGCCCCTCTGGCCCCTTGTAGCAAGTTTTGGGACAATCCCCCACCCTTCCCATTTTTGACTTTTTCGACACTACCGGCCCTGTCGTTTTTTTCAATTTTTGGCCGCTTTGGAAAATCCTTCATAATTTTCACACAATGCCCTCACGGTGCTTGATTTTACAAATTTTTCATTCAGGCCGCCCCTCTGGCCCCTTGTAGCAAGTTTTGGGACAATCCCCCACCCTTCCCATTTTTGACTTTTTCGACACTACCGGCCCTGTCGTTTTTTTCAATTTTTGGCCGCTTTGGAAAATCCTTCACAATTTTCACACAATGCCCTCACGGTGCTTGATTTTACAAATTTTTCATTCAGGCCGCCCCTCTGGCCCCTTGTAGCAAGTTTTGGGACAATCCCCCACCCTTCCCATTTTTGACTTTTTCGACACTACCGGCCCTGTCGTTTTTTTCAATTTTTGGCCGCTTTGGAAAATCCTTCACAATTTTCACACAATGCCCTCACGGTGCTTGATTTTACACATTTTTCATTCAGGCCGCCCCTCTGGCCCCTTGTAGCAAGTTTTGGGACAATCCCCCACCCTTCCCATTTTTGACTTTTTCGACACTACCGGCACATTCGTTTTTTTTCAATTTTTGGCCGCTTTGGAAAATCCTTGACAATTTTCACACAATGCCCTCACGGTGCTTGATTTTACACATTTTTCATTCAGGCCGCCCCTCTGGCCCCTTGTAGCAAGTTTTGGGACAATCCCCCACCCTTCCCATTTTTGACTTTTTCGACACTACCGGCCCTGTCGTTTTTTTCAATTTTTGGCCGCTTTGGAAAATCCTTGACAATTTTCACACAATGCCCTCACGGTGCTTGATTTTACACATTTTTCATTCAGGCCGCCCCTCTGGCCCCTTGTAGCAAGTTTTGGGACAATCCCCCACCCTTCCCATTTTTGACTTTTTCGACACTACCGGCCCTGTCGTTTTTTTCAATTTTTGGCCGCTTTGGAAAATCCTTCATAATTTTCACACAATGCCCTCACGGTGCTTGATTTTACAAATTTTTCATTCAGGCCGCCCCTCTGGCCCCTTGTAGCAAGTTTTGGGACAATCCCCCACCCTTCCCATTTTTGACTTTTTCGACACTACCGGCCCTGTCGTTTTTTTCAATTTTTGGCCGCTTTGGAAAATCCTTCACAATTTTCACACAATGCCCTCACGGTGCTTGATTTTACACATTTTTCATTCAGGCCGCCCCTCTGGCCCCTTGTAGCAAGTTTTGGGACAATCCCCCACCCTTCCCATTTTTGACTTTTTCGACACTACCGGCCCTGTCATTTTTTTCCATTTTTGGCCGCATTGGAAAATCCTTCACAATTTTCACACAATGCCCTCACGGTGCTTGATTTTACACATTTTTCATTCAGGCCGCCCCTCTGGCCCCTTGTAGCAAGTTTTGGGACAATCCCCCACCCTTCCCATTTTTGACTTTTTCGACACTACCAGCCCTGTCATTTTTTTCAATTTTTACCCCCATGGAAAATCCTTCACAATTTTCACACAATGCCTTCACGGTGCTTGATTTTACACATTTTTCAATCAGCCCGCCCCTCTGGCCCCTTGTAGCAAGTTTTGGGACAATACCCCACCCTTCCCATTTTTGACTTTTTCGACACTACCGACCCTGTCATTTTTTTCAATTTTTGCCCGCTTTGGAAAATCCTTGACAATTTTCACACAATGCCTTCACGGTGCTTGATTTTACAAATTTTTCATTCAGGCCGCCCCTCTGGCCCCTTGTAGCAAGTTTTGGGACAATCCCCCACCCTTCCTATTTTTGACTTTTTCAACACTACCGGCCCTGTCATTTTTTTCAATTTTTGCCCGCTTTGGAAAATCCTTGACAATTTTCACACAATGCCCTCACGGTGCTTGATTTTACACATTTTTCATTCAGGCCGCCCCTCTGGCCCCTTGTAGCAAGTTTTGGGACAATCCCCCACCCTTCCTATTTTTGACTTTTTCGACACTACCGGCCCTGTCATTTTTTTCAATTTTTGCCCCCTATGGAAAATCCTTCACAATTTTCACACAATGTCTTCACGGTGCTTGATATTACACATTTTTCATTCAGGCCGCCCCTCTGGCCCCTTGTAGCAAGTTTTGGGACAATCCCCCACCCTTCCCATTTTTGACTTTTTCGACACTACCGGCCCTGTCGTTTTTTTCAATTTTTGTCCGCTTTGGAAAATCCTTCACAATTTTCACACAATGCCCTCACGGTGCTTGATTTTACACATTTTTCATTCAGGCCGCCCCTCTGGCCCCTTGTAGCAAGTTTTGGGACAATCCCCCACCCTTCCCATTTTTGACTTTTTCGACACTACCGGCCCTGTCATTTTTTTTCCATTTTTGGCCGCTTTGGAAAATCCTTAACAATTTTCACACAATGCCCTCACGGTGCTTGATTTTACACATTTTTCATTCAGGCCGCCCCTCTGGCCCCTTGTAGCAAGTTTTGGGACAATCCCCCACCCTTCCCATTTTTGACTTTTTCGACACTACCGGCCCTGTCGTTTTTTTCAATTTTTGCCCGCTTTGGAAAATCCTTCATAATTTTCACACAATGCCCTCACGGTGCTTGATTTTACAAATTTTTCATTCAGGCCGCCCCTCTGGCCCCTTGTAGCAAGTTTTGGGACAATCCCCCACCCTTCCCATTTTTGACTTTTTCGACACTACCGGCCCTGTCGTTTTTTTCAATTTTTGGCCGCTTTGGAAAATCCTTGACAATTTTCACACAATGCCCTCACGGTGCTTGATTTTACACATTTTTCATTCAGGCCGCCCCTCTGGCCCCTTGTAGCAAGTTTTGGGACAATCCCCCACCCTTCCCATTTTTTACTTTTTCGACACTACCGGCACATTCGTTTTTTTTCAATTTTTGGCCGCTTTGGAAAATCCTTGACAATTTTCACACAATGCCCTCACGGTGCTTGATTTTACACATTTTTCATTCAGGCCGCCCCTCTGGCCCCTTGTAGCAAGTTTTGGGACAATCCCCCACCCTTCCCATTTTTGACTTTTTCGACACTACCAGCCCTGTCATTTTTTTCAATTTTTACCCCTATGGAAAATCCTTCACAATTTTCACACAATGCCTTCACGGTGCTTGATTTTACACATTTTTCAATCAGCCCGCCCCTCTGGCCCCTTGTAGCAAGTTTTGGGACAATCCCCCACCCTTCCCATTTTTGACTTTTTCGACACTACCGACCCTGTCATTTTTTTCAATTTTTGCCCGCTTTGGAAAATCCTTGACAATTTTCACACAATGCCTTCACGGTGCTTGATTTTACACATTTTTCATTCAGGCCGCCCCTCTGGCCCCTTGTAGCAAGTTTTGGGACAATCCCCCACCCTTCCTATTTTTGACTTTTTCAACACTACCGGCCCTGTCATTTTTTTCAATTTTTGCCCGCTTTGGAAAATCCTTGACAATTTTCACACAATGCCCTCACGGTGCTTGATTTTACACATTTTTCATTCAGGCCGCCCCTCTGGCCCCTTGTAGCAAGTTTTGGGACAATCCCCCACCCTTCCCATTTTTGACTTTTTCGACACTACCGGCCCTGTCATTTTTTTTCCATTTTTGGCCGCTTTGGAAAATCCTTAACAATTTTCACACAATGCCCTCACGGTGCTTGATTTTACACATTTTTCATTCAGGCCGCCCCTCTGGCCCCTTGTAGCAAGTTTTGGGACAATCCCCCACCCTTCCCATTTTTGACTTTTTCGACACTACCGGCCCTGTCGTTTTTTTCAATTTTTGCCCGCTTTGGAAAATCCTTCATAATTTTCACACAATGCCCTCACGGTGCTTGATTTTACAAATTTTTCATTCAGGCCGCCCCTCTGGCCCCTTGTAGCAAGTTTTGGGACAATCCCCCACCCTTCCCATTTTTGACTTTTTCGACACTACCGGCCCTGTCGTTTTTTTCAATTTTTGGCCGCTTTGGAAAATCCTTGACAATTTTCACACAATGCCCTCACGGTGCTTGATTTTACACATTTTTCATTCAGGCCGCCCCTCTGGCCCCTTGTAGCAAGTTTTGGGACAATCCCCCACCCTTCCCATTTTTTACTTTTTCGACACTACCGGCACATTCGTTTTTTTTCAATTTTTGGCCGCTTTGGAAAATCCTTGACAATTTTCACACAATGCCCTCACGGTGCTTGATTTTACACATTTTTCATTCAGGCCGCCCCTCTGGCCCCTTGTAGCAAGTTTTGGGACAATCCCCCACCCTTCCCATTTTTGACTTTTTCGACACTACCAGCCCTGTCATTTTTTTCAATTTTTACCCCTATGGAAAATCCTTCACAATTTTCACACAATGCCTTCACGGTGCTTGATTTTACACATTTTTCAATCAGCCCGCCCCTCTGGCCCCTTGTAGCAAGTTTTGGGACAATCCCCCACCCTTCCCATTTTTGACTTTTTCGACACTACCGACCCTGTCATTTTTTTCAATTTTTGCCCGCTTTGGAAAATCCTTGACAATTTTCACACAATGCCTTCACGGTGCTTGATTTTACACATTTTTCATTCAGGCCGCCCCTCTGGCCCCTTGTAGCAAGTTTTGGGACAATCCCCCACCCTTCCTATTTTTGACTTTTTCAACACTACCGGCCCTGTCATTTTTTTCAATTTTTGCCCGCTTTGGAAAATCCTTGACAATTTTCACACAATGCCCTCACGGTGCTTGATTTTACACATTTTTCATTCAGGCCGCCCCTCTGGCCCCTTGTAGCAAGTTTTGGGACAATCCCCCACCCTTCCTATTTTTGACTTTTTCGACACTACCAGCCCTGTCATTTTTTTCAATTTTTGTCCGCTTTGGAAAATCCTTCACAATTTTCACACAATGCCCTCATGGTGCTTGATTTTACACATTTTTCATTCAGGCCGCCCCTCTGGCCCCTTGTAGCAAGTTTTGGGACAATCCCCCACCCTTCCCATTTTTGACTTTTTCGACACTACCGGCCCTGTCATTTTTTTTCCATTTTTGGCCGCTTTGGAAAATCCTTCACAATTTTCACACAATGCCCTCACGGTGCTTGATTTTACACATTTTTCATTCAGGCCGCCCCTCTGGCCCCTTGTAGCAAGTTTTGGGACAATCCCCCACCCTTCCCATTTTTGACTTTTTCGACACTACCGGCCCTGTCGTTTTTTTCAATTTTTGCCCGCTTTGGAAAATCCTTCATAATTTTCACACAATGCCCTCACGGTGCTTGATTTTACAAATTTTTCATTCAGGCCGCCCCTCTGGCCCCTTGTAGCAAGTTTTGGGACAATCCCCCACCCTTCCCATTTTTGACTTTTTCGACACTACCGGCCCTGTCGTTTTTTTCAATTTTTGGCCGCTTTGGAAAATCCTTCATAATTTTCACACAATGCCCTCACGGTGCTTGATTTTACAAATTTTTCATTCAGGCCGCCCCTCTGGCCCCTTGTAGCAAGTTTTGGGACAATCCCCCACCCTTCCCATTTTTGACTTTTTCGACACTACCGGCCCTGTCGTTTTTTTCAATTTTTGGCCGCTTTGGAAAATCCTTCACAATTTTCACACAATGCCCTCACGGTGCTTGATTTTACACATTTTTCATTCAGGCCGCCCCTCTGGCCCCTTGTAGCAAGTTTTGGGACAATCCCCCACCCTTCCCATTTTTTACTTTTTCGACACTACCGGCACATTCGTTTTTTTTCAATTTTTGGCCGCTTTGGAAAATCCTTCATAATTTTCACACAATGCCCTCACGGTGCTTGATTTTACAAATTTTTCATTCAGGCCGCCCCTCTGGCCCCTTGTAGCAAGTTTTGGGACAATCCCCCACCCTTCCCATTTTTGACTTTTTCGACACTACCGGCCCTGTCGTTTTTTTCAATTTTTGGCCGCTTTGGAAAATCCTTCATAATTTTCACACAATGCCCTCACGGTGCTTGATTTTACACATTTTTCATTCAGGCCGCCCCTCTGGCCCCTTGTAGCAAGTTTTGGGACAATCCCCCACCCTTCCCATTTTTTACTTTTTCGACACTACCGGCACATTCGTTTTTTTTCAATTTTTGGCCGCTTTGGAAAATCCTTCATAATTTTCACACAATGCCCTCACGGTGCTTGATTTTACAAATTTTTCATTCAGGCCGCCCCTCTGGCCCCTTGTAGCAAGTTTTGGGACAATCCCCCACCCTTCCCATTTTTGACTTTTTCGACACTACCGGCCCTGTCGTTTTTTTCAATTTTTGGCCGCTTTGGAAAATCCTTGACAATTTTCACACAATGCCCTCACGGTGCTTGATTTTACACATTTTTCATTCAGGCCGCCCCTCTGGCCCCTTGTAGCAAGTTTTGGGACAATCCCCCACCCTTCCCATTTTTGACTTTTTCGACACTACCGGCCCTGTCGTTTTTTTCAATTTTTGGCCGCTTTGGAAAATCCTTCATAATTTTCACACAATGCCCTCACGGTGCTTGATTTTACAAATTTTTCATTCAGGCCGCCCCTCTGGCCCCTTGTAGCAAGTTTTGGGACAATCCCCCACCCTTCCCATTTTTGACTTTTTCGACACTACCGGCCCTGTCGTTTTTTTCAATTTTTGGCCGCTTTGGAAAATCCTTCACAATTTTCACACAATGCCCTCACGGTGCTTGATTTTACACATTTTTCATTCAGGCCGCCCCTCTGGCCCCTTGTAGCAAGTTTTGGGACAATCCCCCACCCTTCCCATTTTTGACTTTTTCGACACTACCGGCCCTGTCGTTTTTTTCAATTTTTGGCCGCTTTGGAAAATCCTTCATAATTTTCACACAATGCCCTCACGGTGCTTGATTTTACAAATTTTTCATTCAGGCCGCCCCTCTGGCCCCTTGTAGCAAGTCTTGGGACAATCCCCCACCCTTCCCATTTTTGACTTTTTCGACACTACCGGCCCTGTCGTTTTTTTCAATTTTTGGCCGCTTTGGAAAATCCTTGACAATTTTCACACAATGCCCTCACGGTGCTTGATTTTACACATTTTTCATTCAGGCCGCCCCTCTGGCCCCTTGTAGCAAGTTTTGGGACAATCCCCCACCCTTCCCATTTTTGACTTTTTCGACACTACCGGCCCTGTCGTTTTTTTCAATTTTTGGCCGCTTTGGAAAATCCTTGACAATTTTCACACAATGCCCTCACGGTGCTTGATTTTACACATTTTTCATTCAGGCCGCCCCTCTGGCCCCTTGTAGCAAGTTTTGGGACAATCCCCCACCCTTCCCATTTTTGACTTTTTCGACACTACCGGCCCTGTCGTTTTTTTCAATTTTTGCCCGCTTTGGAAAATCCTTCATAATTTTCACACAATGCCCTCACGGTGCTTGATTTTACAAATTTTTCATTCAGGCCGCCCCTCTGGCCCCTTGTAGCAAGTTTTGGGACAATCCCCCACCCTTCCCATTTTTGACTTTTTCGACACTACCGGCCCTGTCGTTTTTTTCAATTTTTGGCCGCTTTGGAAAATCCTTCATAATTTTCACACAATGCCCTCACGGTGCTTGATTTTACAAATTTTTCATTCAGGCCGCCCCTCTGGCCCCTTGTAGCAAGTTTTGGGACAATCCCCCACCCTTCCCATTTTTGACTTTTTCGACACTACCGGCCCTGTCGTTTTTTTCAATTTTTGGCCGCTTTGGAAAATCCTTCACAATTTTCACACAATGCCCTCACGGTGCTTGATTTTACAAATTTTTCATTCAGGCCGCCCCTCTGGCCCCTTGTAGCAAGTTTTGGGACAATCCCCCACCCTTCCCATTTTTGACTTTTTCGACACTACCGGCCCTGTCGTTTTTTTCAATTTTTGGCCGCTTTGGAAAATCCTTCACAATTTTCACACAATGCCCTCACGGTGCTTGATTTTACACATTTTTCATTCAGGCCGCCCCTCTGGCCCCTTGTAGCAAGTTTTGGGACAATCCCCCACCCTTCCCATTTTTGACTTTTTCGACACTACCGGCCCTGTCGTTTTTTTCAATTTTTGGCCGCTTTGGAAAATCCTTCATAATTTTCACACAATGCCCTCACGGTGCTTGATTTTACAAATTTTTCATTCAGGCCGCCCCTCTGGCCCCTTGTAGCAAGTCTTGGGACAATCCCCCACCCTTCCCATTTTTGACTTTTTCGACACTACCGGCCCTGTCGTTTTTTTCAATTTTTGGCCGCTTTGGAAAATCCTTGACAATTTTCACACAATGCCCTCACGGTGCTTGATTTTACACATTTTTCATTCAGGCCGCCCCTCTGGCCCCTTGTAGCAAGTTTTGGGACAATCCCCCACCCTTCCCATTTTTGACTTTTTCGACACTACCGGCCCTGTCGTTTTTTTCAATTTTTGGCCGCTTTGGAAAATCCTTGACAATTTTCACACAATGCCCTCACGGTGCTTGATTTTACACATTTTTCATTCAGGCCGCCCCTCTGGCCCCTTGTAGCAAGTTTTGGGACAATCCCCCACCCTTCCCATTTTTGACTTTTTCGACACTACCGGCCCTGTCGTTTTTTTCAATTTTTGCCCGCTTTGGAAAATCCTTCATAATTTTCACACAATGCCCTCACGGTGCTTGATTTTACAAATTTTTCATTCAGGCCGCCCCTCTGGCCCCTTGTAGCAAGTTTTGGGACAATCCCCCACCCTTCCCATTTTTGACTTTTTCGACACTACCGGCCCTGTCGTTTTTTTCAATTTTTGGCCGCTTTGGAAAATCCTTCATAATTTTCACACAATGCCCTCACGGTGCTTGATTTTACAAATTTTTCATTCAGGCCGCCCCTCTGGCCCCTTGTAGCAAGTTTTGGGACAATCCCCCACCCTTCCCATTTTTGACTTTTTCGACACTACCGGCCCTGTCATTTTTTTTCCATTTTTGGCCGCTTTGGAAAATCCTTCACAATTTTCACACAATGCCCTCACGGTGCTTGATTTTACACATTTTTCATTCAGGCCGCCCCTCTGGCCCCTTGTAGCAAGTTTTGGGACAATCCCCCACCCTTCCCATTTTTGACTTTTTCGACACTACCGGCCCTGTCGTTTTTTTCAATTTTTGCCCGCTTTGGAAAATCCTTCATAATTTTCACACAATGCCCTCACGGTGCTTGATTTTACAAATTTTTCATTCAGGCCGCCCCTCTGGCCCCTTGTAGCAAGTTTTGGGACAATCCCCCACCCTTCCCATTTTTGACTTTTTCGACACTACCGGCCCTGTCGTTTTTTTCAATTTTTGGCCGCTTTGGAAAATCCTTCATAATTTTCACACAATGCCCTCACGGTGCTTGATTTTACAAATTTTTCATTCAGGCCGCCCCTCTGGCCCCTTGTAGCAAGTTTTGGGACAATCCCCCACCCTTCCCATTTTTGACTTTTTCGACACTACCGGCCCTGTCGTTTTTTTCAATTTTTGGCCGCTTTGGAAAATCCTTCACAATTTTCACACAATGCCCTCACGGTGCTTGATTTTACACATTTTTCATTCAGGCCGCCCCTCTGGCCCCTTGTAGCAAGTTTTGGGACAATCCCCCACCCTTCCCATTTTTTACTTTTTCGACACTACCGGCACATTCGTTTTTTTTCAATTTTTGGCCGCTTTGGAAAATCCTTCATAATTTTCACACAATGCCCTCACGGTGCTTGATTTTACAAATTTTTCATTCAGGCCGCCCCTCTGGCCCCTTGTAGCAAGTTTTGGGACAATCCCCCACCCTTCCCATTTTTGACTTTTTCGACACTACCGGCCCTGTCGTTTTTTTCAATTTTTGGCCGCTTTGGAAAATCCTTCATAATTTTCACACAATGCCCTCACGGTGCTTGATTTTACACATTTTTCATTCAGGCCGCCCCTCTGGCCCCTTGTAGCAAGTTTTGGGACAATCCCCCACCCTTCCCATTTTTTACTTTTTCGACACTACCGGCACATTCGTTTTTTTTCAATTTTTGGCCGCTTTGGAAAATCCTTCATAATTTTCACACAATGCCCTCACGGTGCTTGATTTTACAAATTTTTCATTCAGGCCGCCCCTCTGGCCCCTTGTAGCAAGTTTTGGGACAATCCCCCACCCTTCCCATTTTTGACTTTTTCGACACTACCGGCCCTGTCGTTTTTTTCAATTTTTGGCCGCTTTGGAAAATCCTTGACAATTTTCACACAATGCCCTCACGGTGCTTGATTTTACACATTTTTCATTCAGGCCGCCCCTCTGGCCCCTTGTAGCAAGTTTTGGGACAATCCCCCACCCTTCCCATTTTTGACTTTTTCGACACTACCGGCCCTGTCGTTTTTTTCAATTTTTGGCCGCTTTGGAAAATCCTTCATAATTTTCACACAATGCCCTCACGGTGCTTGATTTTACAAATTTTTCATTCAGGCCGCCCCTCTGGCCCCTTGTAGCAAGTTTTGGGACAATCCCCCACCCTTCCCATTTTTGACTTTTTCGACACTACCGGCCCTGTCGTTTTTTTCAATTTTTGGCCGCTTTGGAAAATCCTTCACAATTTTCACACAATGCCCTCACGGTGCTTGATTTTACACATTTTTCATTCAGGCCGCCCCTCTGGCCCCTTGTAGCAAGTTTTGGGACAATCCCCCACCCTTCCCATTTTTGACTTTTTCGACACTACCGGCCCTGTCGTTTTTTTCAATTTTTGGCCGCTTTGGAAAATCCTTCATAATTTTCACACAATGCCCTCACGGTGCTTGATTTTACAAATTTTTCATTCAGGCCGCCCCTCTGGCCCCTTGTAGCAAGTCTTGGGACAATCCCCCACCCTTCCCATTTTTGACTTTTTCGACACTACCGGCCCTGTCGTTTTTTTCAATTTTTGGCCGCTTTGGAAAATCCTTGACAATTTTCACACAATGCCCTCACGGTGCTTGATTTTACACATTTTTCATTCAGGCCGCCCCTCTGGCCCCTTGTAGCAAGTTTTGGGACAATCCCCCACCCTTCCCATTTTTGACTTTTTCGACACTACCGGCCCTGTCGTTTTTTTCAATTTTTGGCCGCTTTGGAAAATCCTTGACAATTTTCACACAATGCCCTCACGGTGCTTGATTTTACACATTTTTCATTCAGGCCGCCCCTCTGGCCCCTTGTAGCAAGTTTTGGGACAATCCCCCACCCTTCCCATTTTTGACTTTTTCGACACTACCGGCCCTGTCGTTTTTTTCAATTTTTGCCCGCTTTGGAAAATCCTTCATAATTTTCACACAATGCCCTCACGGTGCTTGATTTTACAAATTTTTCATTCAGGCCGCCCCTCTGGCCCCTTGTAGCAAGTTTTGGGACAATCCCCCACCCTTCCCATTTTTGACTTTTTCGACACTACCGGCCCTGTCGTTTTTTTCAATTTTTGGCCGCTTTGGAAAATCCTTCATAATTTTCACACAATGCCCTCACGGTGCTTGATTTTACAAATTTTTCATTCAGGCCGCCCCTCTGGCCCCTTGTAGCAAGTTTTGGGACAATCCCCCACCCTTCCCATTTTTGACTTTTTCGACACTACCGGCCCTGTCGTTTTTTTCAATTTTTGGCCGCTTTGGAAAATCCTTCACAATTTTCACACAATGCCCTCACGGTGCTTGATTTTACAAATTTTTCATTCAGGCCGCCCCTCTGGCCCCTTGTAGCAAGTTTTGGGACAATCCCCCACCCTTCCCATTTTTGACTTTTTCGACACTACCGGCCCTGTCGTTTTTTTCAATTTTTGGCCGCTTTGGAAAATCCTTCACAATTTTCACACAATGCCCTCACGGTGCTTGATTTTACACATTTTTCATTCAGGCCGCCCCTCTGGCCCCTTGTAGCAAGTTTTGGGACAATCCCCCACCCTTCCCATTTTTGACTTTTTCGACACTACCGGCCCTGTCGTTTTTTTCAATTTTTGGCCGCTTTGGAAAATCCTTCATAATTTTCACACAATGCCCTCACGGTGCTTGATTTTACAAATTTTTCATTCAGGCCGCCCCTCTGGCCCCTTGTAGCAAGTCTTGGGACAATCCCCCACCCTTCCCATTTTTGACTTTTTCGACACTACCGGCCCTGTCGTTTTTTTCAATTTTTGGCCGCTTTGGAAAATCCTTGACAATTTTCACACAATGCCCTCACGGTGCTTGATTTTACACATTTTTCATTCAGGCCGCCCCTCTGGCCCCTTGTAGCAAGTTTTGGGACAATCCCCCACCCTTCCCATTTTTGACTTTTTCGACACTACCGGCCCTGTCGTTTTTTTCAATTTTTGGCCGCTTTGGAAAATCCTTGACAATTTTCACACAATGCCCTCACGGTGCTTGATTTTACACATTTTTCATTCAGGCCGCCCCTCTGGCCCCTTGTAGCAAGTTTTGGGACAATCCCCCACCCTTCCCATTTTTGACTTTTTCGACACTACCGGCCCTGTCGTTTTTTTCAATTTTTGGCCGCTTTGGAAAATCCTTGACAATTTTCACACAATGCCCTCACGGTGCTTGATTTTACAAATTTTTCATTCAGGCCGCCCCTCTGGCCCCTTGTAGCAAGTTTTGGGACAATCCCCCACCCTTCCCATTTTTGACTTTTTCGACACTACCGGCCCTGTCGTTTTTTTCAATTTTTGCCCGCTTTGGAAAATCCTTCATAATTTTCACACAATGCCCTCACGGTGCTTGATTTTACAAATTTTTCATTCAGGCCGCCCCTCTGGCCCCTTGTAGCAAGTTTTGGGACAATCCCCCACCCTTCCCATTTTTGACTTTTTCGACACTACCGGCCCTGTCGTTTTTTTCAATTTTTGGCCGCTTTGGAAAATCCTTCATAATTTTCACACAATGCCCTCACGGTGCTTGATTTTACAAATTTTTCATTCAGGCTGCCCCTCTGGCCCCTTGTAGCAAGTTTTGGGACAATCCCCCACCCTTCCCATTTTTGACTTTTTCGACACTACCGGCCCTGTCGTTTTTTTCAATTTTTGGCCGCTTTGGAAAATCCTTCACAATTTTCACACAATGCCCTCACGGTGCTTGATTTTACAAATTTTTCATTCAGGCCGCCCCTCTGGCCCCTTGTAGCAAGTTTTGGGACAATCCCCCACCCTTCCCATTTTTGACTTTTTCGACACTACCGGCCCTGTCGTTTTTTTCAATTTTTGGCCGCTTTGGAAAATCCTTGACAATTTTCACACAATGCCCTCACGGTGCTTGATTTTACAAATTTTTCATTCAGGCCGCCCCTCTGGCCCCTTGTAGCAAGTTTTGGGACAATCCCCCACCCTTCCCATTTTTGACTTTTTCGACACTACCGGCACATTCGTTTTTTTTCAATTTTTGGCCGCTTTGGAAAATCCTTCATAATTTTTACACAATGCCCTCACGGTGCTTGATTTTACACATTTTTCATTCAGGCCGCCCCTCTGGCCCCTTGTAGCAAGTTTTGGGACAATCCCCCACCCTTCCCATTTTTGACTTTTTCGACACTACCGGCCCTGTCGTTTTTTTCAATTTTTGGCCGCTTTGGAAAATCCTTGACAATTTTCACACAATGCCCACACGGTGCTTGATTTTACACATTTTTCATTCAGGCCGCCCCTCTGGCCCCTTGTAGCAAGTTTTAGGACAATCCCCCACCCTTCCCATTTTTGACTTTTTCGACACTACCGGCCCTGTCGTTTTTTTCAATTTTTGGCCGCTTTGGAAAATCCTTGACAATTTTCACACAATGCCCTCACGGTGCTTGATTTTACACATTTTTCATTCAGGCCGCCCCTCTGGCCCCTTGTAGCAAGTTTTGGGACAATCCCCCACCCTTCCCATTTTTGACTTTTTCGACACTACCGGCCCTGTCGTTTTTTTCAATTTTTGGCCGCTTTGGAAAATCCTTCATAATTTTCACACAATGCCCTCACGGTGCTTGATTTTACAAATTTTTCATTCAGGCCGCCCCTCTGGCCCCTTGTAGCAAGTTTTGGGACAATCCCCCACCCTTCCCATTTTTGACTTTTTCGACACTACCGGCCCTGTCGTTTTTTTCAATTTTTGGCCGCTTTGGAAAATCCTTGACAATTTTCACACAATGCCCTCACGGTGCTTGATTTTACAAATTTTTCATTCAGGCCGCCCCTCTGGCCCCTTGTAGCAAGTTTTGGGACAATCCCCCACCCTTCCCATTTTTGACTTTTTCAACACTACCGGCCCTGTCGTTTTTTTCAATTTTTGGCCGCTTTGGAAAATCCTTGACAATTTTCACACAATGCCCTCACGGTGCTTGATTTTACACATTTTTCATTCAGGCCGCCCCTCTGGCCCCTTGTAGCAAGTTTTGGGACAATCCCCCACCCTTCCCATTTTTGACTTTTTCGACACTACCGGCCCTGTCGTTTTTTTCAATTTTTGGCCGCTTTGGAAAATCCTTCATAATTTTCACACAATGCCCTCACGGTGCTTGATTTTACAAATTTTTCATTCAGGCCGCCCCTCTGGCCCCTTGTAGCAAGTTTTGGGACAATCCCCCACCCTTCCCATTTTTGACTTTTTCGACACTACCGGCCCTGTCGTTTTTTTCAATTTTTGGCCGCTTTGGAAAATCCTTGACAATTTTCACACAATGCCCTCACGGTGCTTGATTTTACACATTTTTCATTCAGGCCGCCCCTCTGGCCCCTTGTAGCAAGTTTTGGGACAATCCCCCACCCTTCCCATTTTTGACTTTTTCGACACTACCGGCCCTGTCGTTTTTTTCAATTTTTGGCCGCTTTGGAAAATCCTTGACAATTTTCACACAATGCCCTCACGGTGCTTGATTTTACACATTTTTCATTCAGGCCGCCCCTCTGGCCCCTTGTAGCAAGTTTTGGGACAATCCCCCACCCGTCCCATTTTTGACTTTTTCAACACTACCGGCCCTGTCGTTTTTTTCAATTTTTGGCCGCTTTGGAAAATCCTTCATAATTTTCATACAATGCCCTCACGGTGCTTGATTTTACAAATTTTTCATTCAGGCCGCCCCTCTGGCCCCTTGTAGCAAGTTTTGGGACAATCCCCCACCCTTCCCATTTTTGACTTTTTCGACACTACCGGCCCTGTCGTTTTTTTCAATTTTTGGCCGCTTTGGAAAATCCTTGACAATTTTCACACAATGCCCTCACGGTGCTTGATTTTACAAATTTTACATTCAGGCCGCCCCTCTGGCCCCTTGTAGCAAGTTTTGGGACAATCCCCCACCCTTCCCATTTTTGACTTTTTCGACACTACCGGCCCTGTCGTTTTTTTCAATTTTTGGCCGCTTTGGAAAATCCTTCATAATTTTCACACAATGCCCTCACGGTGCTTGATTTTACACATTTTTCATTCAGGCCGCCCCTCTGGCCCCTTGTAGCAAGTTTTGGGACAATCCCCCACCCTTCCCATTTTTGACTTTTTCGACACTACCGGCCCTGTCGTTTTTTTCAATTTTTGGCCGCTTTGGAAAATCCTTCATAATTTTCACACAATGCCCTCACGGTGCTTGATTTTACAAATTTTTCATTCAGGCCGCCCCTCTGGCCCCTTGTAGCAAGTTTTGGGACAATCCCCCACCCTTCCCATTTTTGACTTTTTCGACACTACCGGCCCTGTCGTTTTTTTCAATTTTTGGCCGCTTTGGAAAATCCTTCACAATTTTCACACAATGCCCTCACGGTGCTTGATTTTACAAATTTTTCATTCAGGCCGCCCCTCTGGCCCCTTGTAGCAAGTTTTGGGACAATCCCCCACCCTTCCCATTTTTGACTTTTTCGACACTACCGGCCCTGTCGTTTTTTTTTCAATTTTTGGCCGCTTTGGAAAATCCTTCACAATTTTCACACAATGCCCTCACGGTGCTTGATTTTACAAATTTTTCATTCAGGCCGCCCCTCTGGCCCCTTGTAGCAAGTTTTAGGACAATCCCCCACCCTTCCCATTTTTGACTTTTTCGACACTACCGGCCCTGTCGTTTTTTTCAATTTTTGGCCGCTTTGGAAAATCCTTGACAATTTTCACACAATGCCCTCACGGTGCTTGATTTTACACATTTTTCATTCAGGCCGCCCCTCTGGCCCCTTGTAGCAAGTTTTGGGACAATCCCCCACCCTTCCCATTTTTGACTTTTTCGACACTACCGGCCCTGTCGTTTTTTTCAATTTTTGGCCGCTTTGGAAAATCCTTCATAATTTTCACACAATGCCCTCACGGTGCTTGATTTTACAAATTTTTCATTCAGGCCGCCCCTCTGGCCCCTTGTAGCAAGTTTTGGGACAATCCCCCACCCTTCCCATTTTTGACTTTTTCGACACTACCGGCCCTGTCGTTTTTTTCAATTTTTGGCCGCTTTGGAAAATCCTTGACAATTTTCACACAATGCCCTCACGGTGCTTGATTTTACACATTTTTCATTCAGGCCGCCCCTCTGGCCCCTTGTAGCAAGTTTTGGGACAATCCCCCACCCTTCCCATTTTTGACTTTTTCGACACTACCGGCCCTGTCGTTTTTTTCAATTTTTGCCCGCTTTGGAAAATCCTTCATAATTTTCACACAATGCCCTCACGGTGCTTGATTTTACACATTTTTCATTCAGGCCGCCCCTCTGGCCCCTTGTAGCAAGTTTTGGGACAATCCCCCACCCTTCCCATTTTTGACTTTTTCGACACTACCGCTGTCGTTTTTTTCAATTTTTGGCCGCTTTGGAAAATCCTTCATAATTTTCACACAATGCCCTCACGGTGCTTGATTTTACAAATTTTTCATTCAGGCCGCCCCTCTGGCCCCTTGTAGCAAGTTTTGGGACAATCCCCCACCCTTCCCATTTTTGACTTTTTCGACACTACCGGCCCTGTCGTTTTTTTCAATTTTTGGCCGCTTTGGAAAATCCTTGACAATTTTCACACAATGCCCTCACGGTGCTTGATTTTACACATTTTTCATTCAGGCCGCCCCTCTGGCCCCTTGTAGCAAGTTTTGGGACAATCCCCCACCCTTCCCATTTTTGACTTTTTCGACACTACCGGCCCTGTCGTTTTTTTCAATTTTTGGCCGCTTTGGAAAATCCTTGACAATTTTCACACAATGCCCTCACGGTGCTTGATTTTACACATTTTTCATTCAGGCCGCCCCTCTGGCCCCTTGTAGCAAGTTTTGGGACAATCCCCCACCCTTCCCATTTTTGACTTTTTCGACACTACCGGCCCTGTCGTTTTTTTCAATTTTTGGCCGCTTTGGAAAATCCTTCATAATTTTCACACAATGCCCTCACGGTGCTTGATTTTACAAATTTTTCATTCAGGCCGCCCCTCTGGCCCCTTGTAGCAAGTTTTGGGACAATCCCCCACCCTTCCCATTTTTGACTTTTTCGACACTACCGGCCCTGTCGTTTTTTTCAATTTTTGGCCGCTTTGGAAAATCCTTCACAATTTTCACACAATGCCCTCACGGTGCTTGATTTTACAAATTTTTCATTCAGGCCGCCCCTCTGGCCCCTTGTAGCAAGTTTTGGGACAATCCCCCACCCTTCCCATTTTTGACTTTTTCGACACTACCGGCCCTGTCGTTTTTTTCAATTTTTGGCCGCTTTGGAAAATCCTTCATAATTTTCACACAATGCCCTCACGGTGCTTGATTTTACAAATTTTTCATTCAGGCCGCCCCTCTGGCCCCTTGTAGCAAGTTTTGGGACAATCCCCCACCCTTCCCATTTTTGACTTTTTCGACACTACCGGCCCTGTCGTTTTTTTCAATTTTTGGCCGCTTTGGAAAATCCTTCATAATTTTCACACAATGCCCTCACGGTGCTTGATTTTACAAATTTTTCATTCAGGCCGCCCCTCTGGCCCCTTGTAGCAAGTTTTGGGACAATCCCCCACCCTTCCCATTTTTGACTTTTTCGACACTACCGGCCCTGTCGTTTTTTTCAATTTTTGCCCGCTTTGGAAAATCCTTCATAATTTTCACACAATGCCCTCACGGTGCTTGATTTTACAAATTTTTCATTCAGGCCGCCCCTCTGGCCCCTTGTAGCAAGTTTTGGGACAATCCCCCACCCTTCCCATTTTTGACTTTTTCGACACTACCGGCCCTGTCGTTTTTTTCAATTTTTGGCCGCTTTGGAAAATCCTTCATAATTTTCACACAATGCCCTCACGGTGCTTGATTTTACAAATTTTTCATTCAGGCCGCCCCTCTGGCCCCTTGTAGCAAGTTTTGGGACAATCCCCCACCCTTCCCATTTTTGACTTTTTCGACACTACCGGCCCTGTCGTTTTTTTCAATTTTTGGCCGCTTTGGAAAATCCTTGACAATTTTCACACAATGCCCTCACGGTGCTTGATTTTACACATTTTTCATTCAGGCCGCCCCTCTGGCGCCTTGTAGCAAGTTTTGGGACAATCCCCCACCCTTCCCATTTTTGACTTTTTCGACACTACCGGCCCTGTCGTTTTTTTCAATTTTTGGCCGCTTTGGAAAATCCTTGACAATTTTCACACAATGCCCTCACGGTGCTTGATTTTACACATTTTTCATTCAGGCCGCCCCTCTGGCCCCTTGTAGCAAGTTTTGGGACAATCCCCCACCCTTCCCATTTTTGACTTTTTCGACACTACCGGCCCTGTCGTTTTTTTCAATTTTTGGCCGCTTTGGAAAATCCTTCATAATTTTCACACAATGCCCTCACGGTGCTTGATTTTACACATTTTTCATTCAGGCCGCCCCTCTGGCCCCTTGTAGCAAGTTTTGGGACAATCCCCCACCCTTCCCATTTTTGACTTTTTCGACACTACCGGCCCTGTCGTTTTTTTCAATTTTTGGCCGCTTTGGAAAATCCTTGACAATTTTCACACAATGCCCTCACGGTGCTTGATTTTACAAATTTTTCATTCAGGCCGCCCCTCTGGCCCCTTGTAGCAAGTTTTGGGACAATCCCCCACCCTTCCCATTTTTGACTTTTTCGACACTACCGGCCCTGTCGTTTTTTTCAATTTTTGGCCGCTTTGGAAAATCCTTGACAATTTTCACACAATGCCCTCACGGTGCTTGATTTTACACATTTTTCATTCAGGCCGCCCCTCTGGCCCCTTGTAGCAAGTTTTGGGACAATCCCCCACCCTTCCCATTTTTGACTTTTTCGACACTACCGGCCCTGTCGTTTTTTTCAATTTTTGGCCGCTTTGGAAAATCCTTCACAATTTTCGCACAATGCCCTCACGGTGCTTGATTTTACAAATTTTTCATTCAGGCCGCCCCTCTGGCCCCTTGTAGCAAGTTTTGGGACAATCCCCCACCCTTCCCATTTTTGACTTTTTCGACACTACCGGCCCTGTCGTTTTTTTCAATTTTTGGCCGCTTTGGAAAATCCTTCACAATTTTCACACAATGCCCTCACGGTGCTTGATTTTACACATTTTTCATTCAGGCCGCCCCTCTGGCCCCTTGTAGCAAGTTTTGGGACAATCCCCCACCCTTCCCATTTTTGACTTTTTCGACACTACCGGCACATTCGTTTTTTTTCAATTTTTGGCCGCTTTGGAAAATCCTTCATAATTTTCACACAATGCCCTCACGGTGCTTGATTTTACAAATTTTTCATTCAGGCCGCCCCTCTGGCCCCTTGTAGCAAGTTTTAGGACAATCCCCCACCCTTCCCATTTTTGACTTTTTCGACACTACCG
The DNA here is from genome assembly GCF_027409825.1 of Scomber japonicus. Classification (NCBI taxonomy): domain Eukaryota; kingdom Metazoa; phylum Chordata; class Actinopteri; order Scombriformes; family Scombridae; genus Scomber; species Scomber japonicus. Next base: position 97,016 of record NW_026518500.1, read on the forward strand.
GCCCTGTCGTTTTTTTCAATTTTTGGCCGCTTTGGAAAATCCTTGACAATTTTCACACAATGCCCTCACGGTGCTTGATTTTACACATTTTTCATTCAGGCCGCCCCTCTGGCCCCTTGTAGCAAGTTTTGGGACAATCCCCCACCCTTCCCATTTTTGACTTTTTCGACACTACCGGCCCTGTCGTTTTTTTCAATTTTTGGCCGCTTTGGAAAATCCTTGACAATTTTCACACAATGCCCTCACGGTGCTTGATTTTACACATTTTTCATTCAGGCCGCCCCTCTGGCCCCTTGTAGCAAGTTTTGGGACAATCCCCCACCCTTCCCATTTTTGACTTTTTCGACACTACCGGCCCTGTCGTTTTTTTCAATTTTTGGCCGCTTTGGAAAATCCTTCATAATTTTCACACAATGCCCTCACGGTGCTTGATTTTACAAATTTTTCATTCAGGCCGCCCCTCTGGCCCCTTGTAGCAAGTTTTGGGACAATCCCCCACCCTTCCCATTTTTGACTTTTTCGACACTACCGGCCCTGTCGTTTTTTTCAATTTTTGGCCGCTTTGGAAAATCCTTGACAATTTTCACACAATGCCCTCACGGTGCTTGATTTTACACATTTTTCATTCAGGCCGCCCCTCTGGCCCCTTGTAGCAAGTTTTGGGACAATCCCCCACCCTTCCCATTTTTGACTTTTTCGACACTACCGGCCCTGTCGTTTTTTTCAATTTTTGGCCGCTTTGGAAAATCCTTGACAATTTTCACACAATGCCCTCACGGTGCTTGATTTTACAAATTTTTCATTCAGGCCGCCCCTCTGGCCCCTTGTAGCAAGTTTTGGGACAATCCCCCACCCTTCCCATTTTTGACTTTTTCGACACTACCGGCCCTGTCGTTTTTTTCAATTTTTGCCCGCTTTGGAAAATCCTTCATAATTTTCACACAATGCCCTCACGGTGCTTGATTTTACAAATTTTTCATTCAGGCCGCACCTCTGGCCCCTTGTAGCAAGTTTTGGGACAATCCCCCACCCTTCCCATTTTTGACTTTTTCGACACTACCGGCCCTGTCGTTTTTTTCAATTTTTGGCCGCTTTGGAAAATCCTTCATAATTTTCACACAATGCCCTCACGGTGCTTGATTTTACAAATTTTTCATTCAGGCCGCCCCTCTGGCCCCTTGTAGCAAGTTTTGGGACAATCCCCCACCCTTCCCATTTTTGACTTTTTCGACACTATCGGCCCTGTCGTTTTTTTCAATTTTTGGCCGCTTTGGAAAATCCTTGACAATTTTCACACAATGCCCTCACGGTGCTTGATTTTACAAATTTTTCATTCAGGCCGCCCCTCTGGCCCCTTGTAGCAAGTTTTGGGACAATCCCCCACCCTTCCCATTTTTGACTTTTTCGACACTATCGGCCCTGTCGTTTTTTTCAATTTTTGGCCGCTTTGGAAAATCCTTGACAATTTTCACACAATGCCCTCACGGTGCTTGATTTTACAAATTTTTCATTCAGGCCGCCCCTCTGGCCCCTTGTAGCAAGTTTTGGGACAATCCCCCACCCTTCCCATTTTTGACTTTTTCGACACTACCGGCCCTGTCGTTTTTTTCAATTTTTGGCCGCTTTGGAAAATCCTTCATAATTTTCACACAATGCCCTCACGGTGCTTGATTTTACAAATTTTTCATTCAGGCCGCCCCTCTGGCCCTTGTAGCAAGTCTTGGGACAATCCCCCACCCTTCCCATTTTTGACTTTTTCGACACTACCGGCCCTGTCGTTTTTTCAATTTTTGGCCGCTTTGGAAAATCCTTCATAATTTTCACACAATGCCCTCACGGTGCTTGATTTTACAAATTTTTCATTCAGGCCGCCCCTCTGGCCCCTTGTAGCAAGTCTTGGGACAATCCCCCACCCTTCCCATTTTTGACTTTTTCGACACTACCGGCCCTGTCGTTTTTTTCAATTTTTGGCCGCTTTGGAAAATCCTTGACAATTTTCACACAATGCCCTCACGGTTGCTTGATTTTACACATTTTTCATTCAGGGCCGCCCCTCTGGCCCCTTGTAGCAAGTTTTGGGACAATCCCCCACCCTTCCCATTTTTGACTTTTTCGACACTACCGGCCCTGTCGTTTTTTTCAATTTTTGGCCGCTTTGGAAAATCCTTGACAATTTTCACACAATGCCCTCACGGTGCTTGATTTTACACTTTTTTCATTCAGGCCGCCCCTCTGGCCCCTTGTAGCAAGTTTTGGGACAATCCCCCACCCTTCCATTTTTGACTTTTTCGACACTACCGGCCCTGTCGTTTTTTTCAATTTTTGGCCGCTTTGGAAAATCCTTGACAATTTTCACACAATGCCCTCACGGTGCTTGATTTTACACATTTTTCATTCAGGCCGCCCCTCTGGCCCCTTGTAGCAAGTTTTGGGACAATCCCCCACCCTTCCCATTTTTGACTTTTTCGACACTACCGGCCCTGTCGTTTTTTTCAATTTTTGCCCGCTTTGGAAAATCCTTCATAATTTTCACACAATGCCCTCACGGTGCTTGATTTTACAAATTTTTCATTCAGGCCGCCCCTCTGGCCCCTTGTAGCAAGTTTTGGGACAATCCCCCACCCTTCCCATTTTTGACTTTTTCGACACTACCGGCCCTGTCGTTTTTTTCAATTTTTGGCCGCTTTGGAAAATCCTTCATAATTTTCACACAATGCCCTCACGGTGCTTGATTTTACAAATTTTTCATTCAGGCTGCCCCTCTGGCCCCTTGTAGCAAGTTTTGGGACAATCCCCACCCTTCCCATTTTTGACTTTTTCGACACTACCGGCCCTGTCGTTTTTTTCAATTTTTGGCCGCTTTGGAAAATCCTTCACAATTTTCACACAATGCCCTCACGGTGCTTGATTTTACAAATTTTTCATTCAGGCCGCCCCTCTGGCCCCTTGTAGCAAGTTTTGGGACAATCCCCCACCCTTCCCATTTTTGACTTTTTCGACACTACCGGCCCTGTCGTTTTTTTCAATTTTTGGCCGCTTTGGAAAATCCTTGACAATTTTCACACAATGCCCTCACGGTGCTTGATTTTACAAATTTTTCATTCAGGCCGCCCCTCTGGCCCCTTGTAGCAAGTTTTGGGACAATCCCCCACCCTTCCCATTTTTGACTTTTTCGACACTACCGGCACATTCGTTTTTTTTCAATTTTTGGCCGCTTTGGAAAATCCTTCATAATTTTTACACAATGCCCTCACGGTGCTTGATTTTACACATTTTTCATTCAGGCCGCCCCTCTGGCCCCTTGTAGCAAGTTTTGGGACAATCCCCCACCCTTCCCATTTTTGACTTTTTCGACACTACCGGCCCTGTCGTTTTTTTCAATTTTTGGCCGCTTTGGAAAATCCTTGACAATTTTCACACAATGCCCACACGGTGCTTGATTTTACACATTTTTCATTCAGGCCGCCCCTCTGGCCCCTTGTAGCAAGTTTTAGGACAATCCCCCACCCTTCCCATTTTTGACTTTTTCGACACTACCGGCCCTGTCGTTTTTTTCAATTTTTGGCCGCTTTGGAAAATCCTTGACAATTTTCACACAATGCCCTCACGGTGCTTGATTTTACACATTTTTCATTCAGGCCGCCCCTCTGGCCCCTTGTAGCAAGTTTTGGGACAATCCCCCACCCTTCCCATTTTTGACTTTTTCGACACTACCGGCCCTGTCGTTTTTTTCAATTTTTGGCCGCTTTGGAAAATCCTTCATAATTTTCACACAATGCCCTCACGGTGCTTGATTTTACAAATTTTTCATTCAGGCCGCCCCTCTGGCCCCTTGTAGCAAGTTTTGGGACAATCCCCCACCCTTCCATTTTTGACTTTTTCGACACTACCGGCCCTGTCGTTTTTTTCAATTTTTGGCCGCTTTGGAAAATCCTTGACAATTTTCACACAATGCCCTCACGGTGCTTGATTTTACAAATTTTTCATTCAGGCCGCCCCTCTGGCCCCTTGTAGCAAGTTTTGGGACAATCCCCCACCCTTCCCATTTTTGACTTTTTCGACACTACCGGCCCTGTCGTTTTTTTCAATTTTTGGCCGCTTTGGAAAATCCTTGACAATTTTCACACAATGCCCTCACGGTGCTTGATTTTACACATTTTTCATTCAGGCCGCCCCTCTGGCCCCTTGTAGCAAGTTTTGGGACAATCCCCCACCCTTCCCATTTTTGACTTTTTCGACACTACCGGCCCTGTCGTTTTTTTCAATTTTTGGCCGCTTTGGAAAATCCTTGACAATTTTCACACAATGCCCTCACGGTGCTTGATTTTACACATTTTTCATTCAGGCCGCCCCTCTGGCCCCTTGTAGCAAGTTTTGGGACAATCCCCCACCCTTCCCATTTTTGACTTTTTCGACACTACCGGCCCTGTCGTTTTTTTCAATTTTGGCCGCTTTGGAAAATCCTTCATAATTTTCACACAATGCCCTCACGGTGCTTGATTTTACAAATTTTTCATTCAGGCCGCCCCTCTGGCCCCTTGTAGCAAGTTTTGGGACAATCCCCCACCCTTCCCATTTTTGACTTTTTCGACACTACCGGCCCTGTCGTTTTTTTCAATTTTTGGCCGCTTTGGAAAATCCTTGACAATTTTCACACAATGCCCTCACGGTGCTTGATTTTACACATTTTTCATTCAGGCCGCCCCTCTGGCCCCTTGTAGCAAGTTTTGGGACAATCCCCCACCCTTCCCATTTTTGACTTTTTCGACACTACCGGCCCTGTCGTTTTTTTCAATTTTTGGCCGCTTTGGAAAATCCTTGACAATTTTCACACAATGCCCTCACGGTGCTTGATTTTACACATTTTTCATTCAGGCCGCCCCTCTGGCCCCTTGTAGCAAGTTTTGGGACAATCCCCCACCCGTCCCATTTTTGACTTTTTCAACACTACCGGCCCTGTCGTTTTTTTTCAATT
>NW_026518501.1:0-67229 GCF_027409825.1 Scomber japonicus
TCGTTTTTTTCAATTTTTGGCCGCTTTGGAAAATCCTTGACAATTTTCACACAATGCCCTCACGGTGCTTGATTTTACACATTTTTCATTCAGGCCGCCCCTCTGGCCCCTTGTAGCAAGTTTTGGGACAATCCCCCACCCTTCCCATTTTTGACTTTTTCGACACTACCGGCCCTGTCGTTTTTTTCAATTTTTGGCCGCTTTGGAAAATCCTTGACAATTTTCACACAATGCCCACACAGTGCTTGATTTTACACATTTTTCATTCAGGCCGCCCCTCTGGCCCCTTGTAGCAAGTTTTGGGACAATCCCCCACCCTTCCCATTTTTGACTTTTTCGACACTACCGGCCCTGTCGTTTTTTTCAATTTTTGGCCGCTTTGGAAAATCCTTCATAATTTTCACACAATGCCCTCACGGTGCTTGATTTTACAAATTTTTCATTCAGGCCGCCCCTCTGGCCCCTTGTAGCAAGTTTTGGGACAATCCCCCACCCTTCCCATTTTTGACTTTTTCGACACTACCGGCCCTGTCGTTTTTTTCAATTTTTGGCCGCTTTGGAAAATCCTTGACAATTTTCACACAATGCCCTCACGGTGCTTGATTTTACACATTTTTCATTCAGGCCGCCCCTCTGGCCCCTTGTAGCAAGTTTTGGGACAATCCCCCACCCTTCCCATTTTTGACTTTTTCGACACTACCGGCCCTGTCGTTTTTTTCAATTTTTGGCCGCTTTGGAAAATCCTTCATAATTTTCACACAATGCCCTCACGGTGCTTGATTTTACAAATTTTTCATTCAGGCCGCCCCTCTGGCCCCTTGTAGCAAGTTTTGGGACAATCCCCCACCCTTCCCATTTTTGACTTTTTCGACACTACCGGCCCTGTCGTTTTTTTCAATTTTTGGCCGCTTTGGAAAATCCTTGACAATTTTCACACAATGCCCTCACGGTGCTTGATTTTACACATTTTTCATTCAGGCCGCCCCTCTGGCCCCTTGTAGCAAGTTTTGGGACAATCCCCCACCCTTCCCATTTTTGACTTTTTCGACACTACCGGCCCTGTCGTTTTTTTCAATTTTTGCCCGCTTTGGAAAATCCTTCATAATTTTCACACAATGCCCTCACGGTGCTTGATTTTACAAATTTTTCATTCAGGCCGCCCCTCTGGCCCCTTGTAGCAAGTTTTGGGACAATCCCCCACCCTTCCCATTTTTGACTTTTTCGACACTACCGGCCCTGTCGTTTGTTTCAATTTTTGGCCGCTTTGGAAAATCCTTCACAATTTTCACACAATGCCCTCACGGTGCTTGATTTTACAAATTTTTCATTCAGGCCGCCCCTCTGGCCCCTTGTAGCAAGTTTTGGGACAATCCCCCACCCTTCCCATTTTTGACTTTTTCGACACTACCGGCCCTGTCGTTTTTTTCAATTTTTGGCCGCTTTGGAAAATCCTTGACAATTTTCACACAATGCCCTCACGGTGCTTGATTTTACACATTTTTCATTCAGGCCGCCCCTCTGGCCCCTTGTAGCAAGTTTTGGGACAATCCCCCACCCTTCCCATTTTTGACTTTTTCGACACTACCGGCCCTGTCGTTTTTTTCAATTTTTGGCCGCTTTGGAAAATCCTTCATAATTTTCACACAATGCCCTCACGGTGCTTGATTTTACAAATTTTTCATTCAGGCCGCCCCTCTGGCCCCTTGTAGCAAGTTTTGGGACAATCCCCCACCCTTCCCATTTTTGACTTTTTCGACACTACCGGCCCTGTCGTTTTTTTCAATTTTTGCCCGCTTTGGAAAATCCTTCATAATTTTCACACAATGCCCTCACGGTGCTTGATTTTACAAATTTTTCATTCAGGCCGCCCCTCTGGCCCCTTGTAGCAAGTTTTGGGACAATCCCCCACCCTTCCCATTTTTGACTTTTTCGACACTACCGGCCCTGTCGTTTTTTTCAATTTTTGGCCGCTTTGGAAAATCCTTGACAATTTTCACACAATGCCCTCACGGTGCTTGATTTTACACATTTTTCATTCAGGCCGCCCCTCTGGCCCCTTGTAGCAAGTTTTGGGACAATCCCCCACCCTTCCCATTTTTGACTTTTTCGACACTACCGGCCCTGTCGTTTTTTTCAATTTTTGCCCGCTTTGGAAAATCCTTCATAATTTTCACACAATGCCCTCACGGTGCTTGATTTTACAAATTTTTCATTCAGGCCGCCCCTCTGGCCCCTTGTAGCAAGTTTTGGGACAATCCCCCACCCTTCCCATTTTTGACTTTTTCGACACTACCGGCCCTGTCGTTTTTTTCAATTTTTGGCCGCTTTGGAAAATCCTTCACAATTTTCACACAATGCCCTCACGGTGCTTGATTTTACACATTTTTCATTCAGGCCGCCCCTCTGGCCCCTTGTAGCAAGTTTTGGGACAATCCCCCACCCTTCCCATTTTTGACTTTTTCGACACTACCGGCCCTGTCGTTTTTTTCAATTTTTGGCCGCTTTGGAAAATCCTTCATAATTTTCACACAATGCCCTCACGGTGCTTGATTTTACAAATTTTTCATTCAGGCCGCCCCTCTGGCCCCTTGTAGCAAGTTTTGGGACAATCCCCCACCCTTCCCATTTTTGACTTTTTCGACACTACCGGCCCTGTCGTTTTTTTCAATTTTTGGCCGCTTTGGAAAATCCTTGACAATTTTCACACAATGCCCTCACGGTGCTTGATTTTACACATTTTTCATTCAGGCCGCCCCTCTGGCCCCTTGTAGCAAGTTTTGGGACAATCCCCCACCCTTCCCATTTTTGACTTTTTCGACACTACCGGCCCTGTCGTTTTTTTCAATTTTTGGCCGCTTTGGAAAATCCTTCATAATTTTCACACAATGCCCTCACGGTGCTTGATTTTACAAATTTTTCATTCAGGCCGCCCCTCTGGCCCCTTGTAGCAAGTTTTGGGACAATCCCCCACCCTTCCCATTTTTGACTTTTTCGACACTACCGGCCCTGTCGTTTTTTTCAATTTTTGCCCGCTTTGGAAAATCCTTCATAATTTTCACACAATGCCCTCACGGTGCTTGATTTTACAAATTTTTCATTCAGGCCGCCCCTCTGGCCCCTTGTAGCAAGTTTTGGGACAATCCCCCACCCTTCCCATTTTTGACTTTTTCGACACTACCGGCCCTGTCGTTTTTTTCAATTTTTGGCCGCTTTGGAAAATCCTTGACAATTTTCACACAATGCCCTCACGGTGCTTGATTTTACAAATTTTTCATTCAGGCCGCCCCTCTGGCCCCTTGTAGCAAGTTTTGGGACAATCCCCCACCCTTCCCATTTTTGACTTTTTCGACACTACCGGCCCTGTCGTTTTTTTCAATTTTTGGCCGCTTTGGAAAATCCTTCATAATTTTCACACAATGCCCTCACGGTGCTTGATTTTACAAATTTTTCATTCAGGCCGCCCCTCTGGCCCCTTGTAGCAAGTTTTGGGACAATCCCCCACCCTTCCCATTTTTGCCTTTTCGACACTACCGGCCCTGTCGTTTTTTTCAATTTTTGGCCGCTTTGGAAAATCCTTGACAATTTTCACACAATGCCCACACAGTGCTTGATTTTACACATTTTTCATTCAGGCCGCCCCTCTGGCCCCTTGTAGCAAGTTTTGGGACAATCCCCCACCCTTCCCATTTTTGACTTTTTCGACACTACCGGCCCTGTCGTTTTTTTCAATTTTTGGCCGCTTTGGAAAATCCTTCATAATTTTCACACAATGCCCTCACGGTGCTTGATTTTACAAATTTTTCATTCAGGCCGCCCCTCTGGCCCCTTGTAGCAAGTTTTGGGACAATCCCCCACCCTTCCCATTTTTGACTTTTTCGACACTACCGGCCCTGTCGTTTTTTTCAATTTTTGCCCGCTTTGGAAAATCCTTCATAATTTTCACACAATGCCCTCACGGTGCTTGATTTTACAAATTTTTCATTCAGGCCGCCCCTCTGGCCCCTTGTAGCAAGTTTTGGGACAATCCCCCACCCTTCCCATTTTTGACTTTTTCGACACTACCGGCCCTGTCGTTTGTTTCAATTTTTGGCCGCTTTGGAAAATCCTTCACAATTTTCACACAATGCCCTCACGGTGCTTGATTTTACAAATTTTTCATTCAGGCCGCCCCTCTGGCCCCTTGTAGCAAGTTTTGGGACAATCCCCCACCCTTCCCATTTTTGACTTTTTCGACACTACCGGCCCTGTCGTTTTTTTCAATTTTTGGCCGCTTTGGAAAATCCTTGACAATTTTCACACAATGCCCTCACGGTGCTTGATTTTACACATTTTTCATTCAGGCCGCCCCTCTGGCCCCTTGTAGCAAGTTTTGGGACAATCCCCCACCCTTCCCATTTTTGACTTTTTCGACACTACCGGCCCTGTCGTTTTTTTCAATTTTTGGCCGCTTTGGAAAATCCTTCACAATTTTCACACAATGCCCTCACGGTGCTTGATTTTACAAATTTTTCATTCAGGCCGCCCCTCTGGCCCCTTGTAGCAAGTTTTGGGACAATCCCCCACCCTTCCCATTTTTGACTTTTTCGACACTACCGGCCCTGTCGTTTTTTTCAATTTTTGGCCGCTTTGGAAAATCCTTCACAATTTTCACACAATGCCCTCACGGTGCTTGATTTTACACATTTTTCATTCAGGCCGCCCCTCTGGCCCCTTGTAGCAAGTTTTGGGACAATCCCCCACCCTTCCCATTTTTGACTTTTTCGACACTACCGGCCCTGTCGTTTTTTTCAATTTTTGGCCGCTTTGGAAAATCCTTCATAATTTTCACACAATGCCCTCACGGTGCTTGATTTTACAAATTTTTCATTCAGGCCGCCCCTCTGGCCCCTTGTAGCAAGTTTTGGGACAATCCCCCACCCTTCCCATTTTTGACTTTTTCGACACTACCGGCCCTGTCGTTTTTTTCAATTTTTGCCCGCTTTGGAAAATCCTTCATAATTTTCACACAATGCCCTCACGGTGCTTGATTTTACAAATTTTTCATTCAGGCCGCCCCTCTGGCCCCTTGTAGCAAGTTTTGGGACAATCCCCCACCCTTCCCATTTTTGACTTTTTCGACACTACCGGCCCTGTCGTTTTTTTCAATTTTTGGCCGCTTTGGAAAATCCTTGACAATTTTCACACAATGCCCACACGGTGCTTGATTTTACACATTTTTCATTCAGGCCGCCCCTCTGGCCCCTTGTAGCAAGTTTTGGGACAATCCCCCACCCTTCCCATTTTTGACTTTTTCGACACTACCGGCCCTGTCGTTTTTTTCAATTTTTGGCCGCTTTGGAAAATCCTTCATAATTTTCACACAATGCCCTCACGGTGCTTGATTTTACAAATTTTTCATTCAGGCCGCCCCTCTGGCCCCTTGTAGCAAGTTTTGGGACAATCCCCCACCCTTCCCATTTTTGACTTTTTCGACACTACCGGCCCTGTCGTTTTTTTCAATTTTTGGCCGCTTTGGAAAATCCTTGACAATTTTCACATAATGCCCTCACGGTGCTTGATTTTACACATTTTTCATTCAGGCCGCCCCTCTGGCCCCTTGTAGCAAGTTTTGGGACAATCCCCCACCCTTCCCATTTTTGACTTTTTCGACACTACCGGCCCTGTCGTTTTTTTCAATTTTTGGCCGCTTTGGAAAATCCTTCATAATTTTCACACAATGCCCTCACGGTGCTTGATTTTACAAATTTTTCATTCAGGCCGCCCCTCTGGCCCCTTGTAGCAAGTTTTGGGACAATCCCCCACCCTTCCCATTTTTGACTTTTTCGACACTACCGGCCCTGTCGTTTTTTTCAATTTTTGGCCGCTTTGGAAAATCCTTGACAATTTTCACACAATGCCCTCACGGTGCTTGATTTTACACATTTTTCATTCAGGCCGCCCCTCTGGCCCCTTGTAGCAAGTTTTGGGACAATCCCCCACCCTTCCCATTTTTGACTTTTTCGACACTACCGGCCCTGTCGTTTTTTTCAATTTTTGGCCGCTTTGGAAAATCCTTGACAATTTTCACACAATGCCCACACAGTGCTTGATTTTACACATTTTTCATTCAGGCCGCCCCTCTGGCCCCTTGTAGCAAGTTTTGGGACAATCCCCCACCCTTCCCATTTTTGACTTTTTCGACACTACCGGCCCTGTCGTTTTTTTCAATTTTTGGCCGCTTTGGAAAATCCTTCATAATTTTCACACAATGCCCTCACGGTGCTTGATTTTACAAATTTTTCATTCAGGCCGCCCCTCTGGCCTCTTGTAGCAAGTTTTGGGACAATCCCCCACCCTTCCCATTTTTGACTTTTTCGACACTACCGGCCCTGTCGTTTTTTTCAATTTTTGGCCGCTTTGGAAAATCCTTGACAATTTTCACACAATGCCCTCACGGTGCTTGATTTTACACATTTTTCATTCAGGCCGCCCCTCTGGCCCCTTGTAGCAAGTTTTGGGACAATCCCCCACCCTTCCCATTTTTGACTTTTTCGACACTACCGGCCCTGTCGTTTTTTTCAATTTTTGCCCGCTTTGGAAAATCCTTCATAATTTTCACACAATGCCCTCACGGTGCTTGATTTTACAAATTTTTCATTCAGGCCGCCCCTCTGGCCCCTTGTAGCAAGTTTTGGGACAATCCCCCACCCTTCCCATTTTTGACTTTTTCGACACTACCGGCCCTGTCGTTTGTTTCAATTTTTGGCCGCTTTGGAAAATCCTTCACAATTTTCACACAATGCCCTCACGGTGCTTGATTTTACAAATTTTTCATTCAGGCCGCCCCTCTGGCCCCTTGTAGCAAGTTTTGGGACAATCCCCCACCCTTCCCATTTTTGACTTTTTCGACACTACCGGCCCTGTCGTTTTTTTCAATTTTTGGCCGCTTTGGAAAATCCTTGACAATTTTCACACAATGCCCTCACGGTGCTTGATTTTACACATTTTTCATTCAGGCCGCCCCTCTGGCCCCTTGTAGCAAGTTTTGGGACAATCCCCCACCCTTCCCATTTTTGACTTTTTCGACACTACCGGCCCTGTCGTTTTTTTCAATTTTTGGCCGCTTTGGAAAATCCTTCATAATTTTCACACAATGCCCTCACGGTGCTTGATTTTACAAATTTTTCATTCAGGCCGCCCCTCTGGCCCCTTGTAGCAAGTTTTGGGACAATCCCCCACCCTTCCCATTTTTGACTTTTTCGACACTACCGGCCCTGTCGTTTTTTTCAATTTTTGGCCGCTTTGGAAAATCCTTCATAATTTTCACACAATGCCCTCACGGTGCTTGATTTTACAAATTTTTCATTCAGGCCGCCCCTCTGGCCCCTTGTAGCAAGTTTTGGGACAATCCCCCACCCTTCCCATTTTTGACTTTTTCGACACTACCGGCCCTGTCGTTTTTTTCAATTTTTGCCCGCTTTGGAAAATCCTTCATAATTTTCACACAATGCCCTCACGGTGCTTGATTTTACAAATTTTTCATTCAGGCCGCCCCTCTGGCCCCTTGTAGCAAGTTTTGGGACAATCCCCCACCCTTCCCATTTTTGACTTTTTCGACACTACCGGCCCTGTCGTTTTTTTCAATTTTTGGCCGCTTTGGAAAATCCTTGACAATTTTCACACAATGCCCTCACGGTGCTTGATTTTACAAATTTTTCATTCAGGCCGCCCCTCTGGCCCCTTGTAGCAAGTTTTGGGACAATCCCCCACCCTTCCCATTTTTGACTTTTTCGACACTACCGGCCCTGTCGTTTTTTTCAATTTTTGGCCGCTTTGGAAAATCCTTGACAATTTTCACACAATGCCCTCACGGTGCTTGATTTTACAAATTTTTCATTCAGGCCGCCCCTCTGGCCCCTTGTAGCAAGTTTTGGGACAATCCCCCACCCTTCCCATTTTTGACTTTTTCGACACTACCGGCCCTGTCGTTTTTTTCAATTTTTGGCCGCTTTGGAAAATCCTTCATAATTTTCACACAATGCCCTCACGGTGCTTGATTTTACAAATTTTTCATTCAGGCCGCCCCTCTGGCCCCTTGTAGCAAGTTTTGGGACAATCCCCCACCCTTCCCATTTTTGACTTTTTCGACACTACCGGCCCTGTCGTTTTTTTCAATTTTTGCCCGCTTTGGAAAATCCTTCATAATTTTCACACAATGCCCTCACGGTGCTTGATTTTACAAATTTTTCATTCAGGCCGCCCCTCTGGCCCCTTGTAGCAAGTTTTGGGACAATCCCCCACCCTTCCCATTTTTGACTTTTTCGACACTACCGGCCCTGTCGTTTTTTTCAATTTTTGGCCGCTTTGGAAAATCCTTCACAATTTTCACACAATGCCCTCACGGTGCTTGATTTTACACATTTTTCATTCAGGCCGCCCCTCTGGCCCCTTGTAGCAAGTTTTGGGACAATCCCCCACCCTTCCCATTTTTGACTTTTTCGACATTACCGGCACATTCGGTTTTTTTCAATTTTTGGCCGCTTTGGAAAATCCTTCATAATTTTCACACAATGCCCTCACGGTGCTTGATTTTACAAATTTTTCATTCAGGCCGCCCCTCTGGCCCCTTGTAGCAAGTTTTGGGACAATCCCCCACCCTTCCCATTTTTGACTTTTTCGACACTACCGGCCCTGTCGTTTTTTTCAATTTTTGGCCGCTTTGGAAAATCCTTGACAATTTTCACACAATGCCCTCACGGTGCTTGATTTTACACATTTTTCATTCAGGCCGCCCCTCTGGCCCCTTGTAGCAAGTTTTGGGACAATCCCCCACCCTTCCCATTTTTGACTTTTTCGACACTACCGGCCCTGTCGTTTTTTTCAATTTTTGCCCGCTTTGGAAAATCCTTCATAATTTTCACACAATGCCCTCACGGTGCTTGATTTTACAAATTTTTCATTCAGGCCGCCCCTCTGGCCCCTTGTAGCAAGTTTTGGGACAATCCCCCACCCTTCCCATTTTTGACTTTTTCGACACTACCGGCCCTGTCGTTTTTTTCAATTTTTGGCCGCTTTGGAAAATCCTTCACAATTTTCACACAATGCCCTCACGGTGCTTGATTTTACAAATTTTTCATTCAGGCCGCCCCTCTGGCCCCTTGTAGCAAGTTTTGGGACAATCCCCCACCCTTCCCATTTTTGACTTTTTCGACACTACCGGCCCTGTCGTTTTTTTCAATTTTTGGCCGCTTTGGAAAATCCTTGACAATTTTCACACAATGCCCTCACGGTGCTTGATTTTACACATTTTTCATTCAGGCCGCCCCTCTGGCCCCTTGTAGCAAGTTTTGGGACAATCCCCCACCCTTCCCATTTTTGACTTTTTCGACACTACCGGCCCTGTCGTTTTTTTCAATTTTTGGCCGCTTTGGAAAATCCTTCATAATTTTCACACAATGCCCTCACGGTGCTTGATTTTACAAATTTTTCATTCAGGCCGCCCCTCTGGCCCCTTGTAGCAAGTTTTGGGACAATCCCCCACCCTTCCCATTTTTGACTTTTTCGACACTACCGGCCCTGTCGTTTTTTTCAATTTTTGGCCGCTTTGGAAAATCCTTCATAATTTTCACACAATGCCCTCACGGTGCTTGATTTTACAAATTTTTCATTCAGGCCGCCCCTCTGGCCCCTTGTAGCAAGTTTTGGGACAATCCCCCACCCTTCCCATTTTTGACTTTTTCGACACTACCGGCCCTGTCGTTTTTTTCAATTTTTGCCCGCTTTGGAAAATCCTTCATAATTTTCACACAATGCCCTCACGGTGCTTGATTTTACAAATTTTTCATTCAGGCCGCCCCTCTGGCCCCTTGTAGCAAGTTTTGGGACAATCCCCCACCCTTCCCATTTTTGACTTTTTCGACACTACCGGCCCTGTCGTTTTTTTCAATTTTTGGCCGCTTTGGAAAATCCTTGACAATTTTCACACAATGCCCTCACGGTGCTTGATTTTACAAATTTTTCATTCAGGCCGCCCCTCTGGCCCCTTGTAGCAAGTTTTGGGACAATCCCCCACCCTTCCCATTTTTGACTTTTTCGACACTACCGGCCCTGTCGTTTTTTTCAATTTTTGGCCGCTTTGGAAAATCCTTCACAATTTTCACACAATGCCCTCACGGTGCTTGATTTTACAAATTTTTCATTCAGGCCGCCCCTCTGGCCCCTTGTAGCAAGTTTTGGGACAATCCCCCACCCTTCCCATTTTTGACTTTTTCGACACTACCGGCCCTGTCGTTTTTTTCAATTTTTGGCCGCTTTGGAAAATCCTTCATAATTTTCACACAATGCCCTCACGGTGCTTGATTTTACAAATTTTTCATTCAGGCCGCCCCTCTGGCCCCTTGTAGCAAGTTTTGGGACAATCCCCCACCCTTCCCATTTTTGACTTTTTCGACACTACCGGCCCTGTCGTTTTTTTCAATTTTTGCCCGCTTTGGAAAATCCTTCATAATTTTCACACAATGCCCTCACGGTGCTTGATTTTACAAATTTTTCATTCAGGCCGCCCCTCTGGCCCCTTGTAGCAAGTTTTGGGACAATCCCCCACCCTTCCCATTTTTGACTTTTTCGACACTACCGGCCCTGTCGTTTGTTTCAATTTTTGGCCGCTTTGGAAAATCCTTCACAATTTTCACACAATGCCCTCACGGTGCTTGATTTTACAAATTTTTCATTCAGGCCGCCCCTCTGGCCCCTTGTAGCAAGTTTTGGGACAATCCCCCACCCTTCCCATTTTTGACTTTTTCGACACTACCGGCCCTGTCGTTTTTTTCAATTTTTGGCCGCTTTGGAAAATCCTTGACAATTTTCACACAATGCCCTCACGGTGCTTGATTTTACACATTTTTCATTCAGGCCGCCCCTCTGGCCCCTTGTAGCAAGTTTTGGGACAATCCCCCACCCTTCCCATTTTTGACTTTTTCGACACTACCGGCCCTGTCGTTTTTTTCAATTTTTGGCCGCTTTGGAAAATCCTTCATAATTTTCACACAATGCCCTCACGGTGCTTGATTTTACAAATTTTTCATTCAGGCCGCCCCTCTGGCCCCTTGTAGCAAGTTTTGGGACAATCCCCCACCCTTCCCATTTTTGACTTTTTCGACACTACCGGCCCTGTCGTTTTTTTCAATTTTTGGCCGCTTTGGAAAATCCTTCATAATTTTCACACAATGCCCTCACGGTGCTTGATTTTACAAATTTTTCATTCAGGCCGCCCCTCTGGCCCCTTGTAGCAAGTTTTGGGACAATCCCCCACCCTTCCCATTTTTGACTTTTTCGACACTACCGGCCCTGTCGTTTTTTTCAATTTTTGCCCGCTTTGGAAAATCCTTCATAATTTTCACACAATGCCCTCACGGTGCTTGATTTTACAAATTTTTCATTCAGGCCGCCCCTCTGGCCCCTTGTAGCAAGTTTTGGGACAATCCCCCACCCTTCCCATTTTTGACTTTTTCGACACTACCGGCCCTGTCGTTTTTTTCAATTTTTGGCCGCTTTGGAAAATCCTTGACAATTTTCACACAATGCCCTCACGGTGCTTGATTTTACAAATTTTTCATTCAGGCCGCCCCTCTGGCCCCTTGTAGCAAGTTTTGGGACAATCCCCCACCCTTCCCATTTTTGACTTTTTCGACACTACCGGCCCTGTCGTTTTTTTCAATTTTTGGCCGCTTTGGAAAATCCTTGACAATTTTCACACAATGCCCTCACGGTGCTTGATTTTACAAATTTTTCATTCAGGCCGCCCCTCTGGCCCCTTGTAGCAAGTTTTGGGACAATCCCCCACCCTTCCCATTTTTGACTTTTTCGACACTACCGGCCCTGTCGTTTTTTTCAATTTTTGGCCGCTTTGGAAAATCCTTCATAATTTTCACACAATGCCCTCACGGTGCTTGATTTTACAAATTTTTCATTCAGGCCGCCCCTCTGGCCCCTTGTAGCAAGTTTTGGGACAATCCCCCACCCTTCCCATTTTTGACTTTTTCGACACTACCGGCCCTGTCGTTTTTTTCAATTTTTGCCCGCTTTGGAAAATCCTTCATAATTTTCACACAATGCCCTCACGGTGCTTGATTTTACAAATTTTTCATTCAGGCCGCCCCTCTGGCCCCTTGTAGCAAGTTTTGGGACAATCCCCCACCCTTCCCATTTTTGACTTTTTCGACACTACCGGCCCTGTCGTTTTTTTCAATTTTTGGCCGCTTTGGAAAATCCTTGACAATTTTCACACAATGCCCTCACGGTGCTTGATTTTACAAATTTTTCATTCAGGCCGCCCCTCTGGCCCCTTGTAGCAAGTTTTGGGACAATCCCCCACCCTTCCCATTTTTGACTTTTTCGACACTACCGGCCCTGTCGTTTTTTTCAATTTTTGCCCGCTTTGGAAAATCCTTGACAATTTTCACACAATGCCCTCACGGTGCTTGATTTTACACATTTTTCATTCAGGCCGCCCCTCTGGCCCCTTGTAGCAAGTTTTGGGACAATCCCCCACCCTTCCCATTTTTGACTTTTTCGACACTACCGGCCCTGTCGTTTTTTTCAATTTTTGCCCGCTTTGGAAAATCCTTCATAATTTTCACACAATGCCCTCACGGTGCTTGATTTTACAAATGTTTCATTCAGGCCGCCCCTCTGGCCCCTTGTAGCAAGTTTTGGGACAATCCCCCACCCTTCCCATTTTTGACTTTTTCGACACTACCGGCCCTGTCGTTTTTTTCAATTTTTGGCCGCTTTGGAAAATCCTTCACAATTTTCACACAATGCCCTCACGGTGCTTGATTTTACACATTTTTCATTCAGGCCGCCCCTCTGGCCCCTTGTAGCAAGTTTTGGGACAATCCCCCACCCTTCCCATTTTTGACTTTTTCGACATTACCGGCACATTCGGTTTTTTTCAATTTTTGGCCGCTTTGGAAAATCCTTCATAATTTTCACACAATGCCCTCACGGTGCTTGATTTTACAAATTTTTCATTCAGGCCGCCCCTCTGGCCCCTTGTAGCAAGTTTTGGGACAATCCCCCACCCTTCCCATTTTTGACTTTTTCGACACTACCGGCCCTGTCGTTTTTTTCAATTTTTGGCCGCTTTGGAAAATCCTTGACAATTTTCACACAATGCCCTCACGGTGCTTGATTTTACACATTTTTCATTCAGGCCGCCCCTCTGGCCCCTTGTAGCAAGTTTTGGGACAATCCCCCACCCTTCCCATTTTTGACTTTTTCGACACTACCGGCCCTGTCGTTTTTTTCAATTTTTGGCCGCTTTGGAAAATCCTTCATAATTTTCACACAATGCCCTCACGGTGCTTGATTTTACAAATTTTTCATTCAGGCCGCCCCTCTGGCCCCTTGTAGCAAGTTTTGGGACAATCCCCCACCCTTCCCATTTTTGACTTTTTCGACACTACCGGCCCTGTCGTTTTTTTCAATTTTTGCCCGCTTTGGAAAATCCTTCATAATTTTCACACAATGCCCTCACGGTGCTTGATTTTACAAATTTTTCATTCAGGCCGCCCCTCTGGCCCCTTGTAGCAAGTTTTGGGACAATCCCCCACCCTTCCCATTTTTGACTTTTTCGACACTACCGGCCCTGTCGTTTTTTTCAATTTTTGGCCGCTTTGGAAAATCCTTGACAATTTTCACACAATGCCCTCACGGTGCTTGATTTTACAAATTTTTCATTCAGGCCGCCCCTCTGGCCCCTTGTAGCAAGTTTTGGGACAATCCCCCACCCTTCCCATTTTTGACTTTTTCGACACTACCGGCCCTGTCGTTTTTTTCAATTTTTGGCCGCTTTGGAAAATCGTTCATAATTTTCACACAATGCCCTCACGGTGCTTGATTTTACAAATTTTTCATTCAGGCCGCCCCTCTGGCCCCTTGTAGCAAGTTTTGGGACAATCCCCCACCCTTCCCATTTTTGCCTTTTCGACACTACCGGCCCTGTCGTTTTTTTCAATTTTTGGCCGCTTTGGAAAATCCTTGACAATTTTCACACAATGCCCACACAGTGCTTGATTTTACACATTTTTCATTCAGGCCGCCCCTCTGGCCCCTTGTAGCAAGTTTTGGGACAATCCCCCACCCTTCCCATTTTTGACTTTTTCGACACTACCGGCCCTGTCGTTTTTTTCAATTTTTGGCCGCTTTGGAAAATCCTTCATAATTTTCACACAATGCCCTCACGGTGCTTGATTTTACAAATTTTTCATTCAGGCCGCCCCTCTGGCCCCTTGTAGCAAGTTTTGGGACAATCCCCCACCCTTCCCATTTTTGACTTTTTCGACACTACCGGCCCTGTCGTTTTTTTCAATTTTTGGCCGCTTTGGAAAATCCTTGACAATTTTCACACAATGCCCTCACGGTGCTTGATTTTACACATTTTTCATTCAGGCCGCCCCTCTGGCCCCTTGTAGCAAGTTTTGGGACAATCCCCCACCCTTCCCATTTTTGACTTTTTCGACACTACCGGCCCTGTCGTTTGTTTCAATTTTTGGCCGCTTTGGAAAATCCTTCACAATTTTCACACAATGCCCTCACGGTGCTTGATTTTACAAATTTTTCATTCAGGCCGCCCCTCTGGCCCCTTGTAGCAAGTTTTGGGACAATCCCCCACCCTTCCCATTTTTGACTTTTTCGACACTACCGGCCCTGTCGTTTTTTTCAATTTTTGGCCGCTTTGGAAAATCCTTGACAATTTTCACACAATGCCCTCACGGTGCTTGATTTTACACATTTTTCATTCAGGCCGCCCCTCTGGCCCCTTGTAGCAAGTTTTGGGACAATCCCCCACCCTTCCCATTTTTGACTTTTTCGACACTACCGGCCCTGTCGTTTTTTTCAATTTTTGCCCGCTTTGGAAAATCCTTCATAATTTTCACACAATGCCCTCACGGTGCTTGATTTTACAAATTTTTCATTCAGGCCGCCCCTCTGGCCCCTTGTAGCAAGTTTTGGGACAATCCCCCACCCTTCCCATTTTTGACTTTTTCGACACTACCGGCCCTGTCGTTTTTTTCAATTTTTGGCCGCTTTGGAAAATCCTTGACAATTTTCACACAATGCCCTCACGGTGCTTGATTTTACACATTTTTCATTCAGGCCGCCCCTCTGGCCCCTTGTAGCAAGTTTTGGGACAATCCCCCACCCTTCCCATTTTTGACTTTTTCGACATTACCGGCACATTCGGTTTTTTTCAATTTTTGGCCGCTTTGGAAAATCCTTCATAATTTTCACACAATGCCCTCACGGTGCTTGATTTTACAAATTTTTCATTCAGGCCGCCCCTCTGGCCCCTTGTAGCAAGTTTTGGGACAATCCCCCACCCTTCCCATTTTTGACTTTTTCGACACTACCGGCCCTGTCGTTTTTTTCAATTTTTGGCCGCTTTGGAAAATCCTTGACAATTTTCACACAATGCCCTCACGGTGCTTGATTTTACACATTTTTCATTCAGGCCGCCCCTCTGGCCCCTTGTAGCAAGTTTTGGGACAATCCCCCACCCTTCCCATTTTTGACTTTTTCGACACTACCGGCCCTGTCGTTTTTTTCAATTTTTGGCCGCTTTGGAAAATCCTTGACAATTTTCACACAATGCCCACACAGTGCTTGATTTTACAAATTTTTCATTCAGGCCGCCCCTCTGGCCCCTTGTAGCAAGTTTTGGGACAATCCCCCACCCTTCCCATTTTTGACTTTTTCGACACTACCCGGCCCTGTCGTTTTTTTCAATTTTTGGCCGCTTTGGAAAATCCTTGACAATTTTCACACAATGCCCTCACGGTGCTTGATTTTACACATTTTTCATTCAGGCCGCCCCTCTGGCCCCTTGTAGCAAGTTTTGGGACAATCCCCCACCCTTCCCATTTTTGACTTTTTCGACATTACCGGCACATTCGGTTTTTTTCAATTTTTGGCCGCTTTGGAAAATCCTTCATAATTTTCACACAATGCCCTCACGGTGCTTGATTTTACAAATTTTTCATTCAGGCCGCCCCTCTGGCCCCTTGTAGCAAGTTTTGGGACAATCCCCCACCCTTCCCATTTTTGCCTTTTCGACACTACCGGCCCTGTCGTTTTTTTCAATTTTTGGCCGCTTTGGAAAATCCTTGACAATTTTCACACAATGCCCACACAGTGCTTGATTTTACACATTTTTCATTCAGGCCGCCCCTCTGGCCCCTTGTAGCAAGTTTTGGGACAATCCCCCACCCTTCCCATTTTTGACTTTTTCGACACTACCGGCCCTGTCGTTTTTTTCAATTTTTGGCCGCTTTGGAAAATCCTTCATAATTTTCACACAATGCCCTCACGGTGCTTGATTTTACAAATTTTTCATTCAGGCCGCCCCTCTGGCCCCTTGTAGCAAGTTTTGGGACAATCCCCCACCCTTCCCATTTTTGACTTTTTCGACACTACCGGCCCTGTCGTTTTTTTCAATTTTTGCCCGCTTTGGAAAATCCTTCATAATTTTCACACAATGCCCTCACGGTGCTTGATTTTACAAATTTTTCATTCAGGCCGCCCCTCTGGCCCCTTGTAGCAAGTTTTGGGACAATCCCCCACCCTTCCCATTTTTGACTTTTTCGACACTACCGGCCCTGTCGTTTGTTTCAATTTTTGGCCGCTTTGGAAAATCCTTCACAATTTTCACACAATGCCCTCACGGTGCTTGATTTTACAAATTTTTCATTCAGGCCGCCCCTCTGGCCCCTTGTAGCAAGTTTTGGGACAATCCCCCACCCTTCCCATTTTTGACTTTTTCGACACTACCGGCCCTGTCGTTTTTTTCAATTTTTGGCCGCTTTGGAAAATCCTTGACAATTTTCACACAATGCCCTCACGGTGCTTGATTTTACAAATTTTTCATTCAGGCCGCCCCTCTGGCCCCTTGTAGCAAGTTTTGGGACAATCCCCCACCCTTCCCATTTTTGACTTTTTCGACACTACCGGCCCTGTCGTTTTTTTCAATTTTTGGCCGCTTTGGAAAATCCTTCATAATTTTCACACAATGCCCTCACGGTGCTTGATTTTACAAATTTTTCATTCAGGCCGCCCCTCTGGCCCCTTGTAGCAAGTTTTGGGACAATCCCCCACCCTTCCCATTTTTTACTTTTTCGACACTACCGGCCCTGTCGTTTTTTTCAATTTTTGGCCGCTTTGGAAAATCCTTCACAATTTTCACACAATGCCCTCACGGTGCTTGATTTTACAAATTTTTCATTCAGGCCGCCCCTCTGGCCCCTTGTAGCAAGTTTTGGGACAATCCCCCACCCTTCCCATTTTTGACTTTTTCGACACTACCGGCCCTGTCGTTTTTTTCAATTTTTGGCCGCTTTGGAAAATCCTTGACAATTTTCACACAATGCCCTCACGGTGCTTGATTTTACAAATTTTTCATTCAGGCCGCCCCTCTGGCCCCTTGTAGCAAGTTTTGGGACAATCCCCCACCCTTCCCATTTTTGACTTTTTCGACATTACCGGCACATTCGGTTTTTTTCAATTTTTGGCCGCTTTGGAAAATCCTTCATAATTTTCACACAATGCCCTCACGGTGCTTGATTTTACAAATTTTTCATTCAGGCCGCCCCTCTGGCCCCTTGTAGCAAGTTTTGGGACAATCCCCCACCCTTCCCATTTTTGCCTTTTCGACACTACCGGCCCTGTCGTTTTTTTCAATTTTTGGCCGCTTTGGAAAATCCTTGACAATTTTCACACAATGCCCACACAGTGCTTGATTTTACACATTTTTCATTCAGGCCGCCCCTCTGGCCCCTTGTAGCAAGTTTTGGGACAATCCCCCACCCTTCCCATTTTTGACTTTTTCGACACTACCGGCCCTGTCGTTTTTTTCAATTTTTGGCCGCTTTGGAAAATCCTTCATAATTTTCACACAATGCCCTCACGGTGCTTGATTTTACAAATTTTTCATTCAGGCCGCCCCTCTGGCCCCTTGTAGCAAGTTTTGGGACAATCCCCCACCCTTCCCATTTTTGACTTTTTCGACACTACCGGCCCTGTCGTTTTTTTCAATTTTTGCCCGCTTTGGAAAATCCTTCATAATTTTCACACAATGCCCTCACGGTGCTTGATTTTACAAATTTTTCATTCAGGCCGCCCCTCTGGCCCCTTGTAGCAAGTTTTGGGACAATCCCCCACCCTTCCCATTTTTGACTTTTTCGACACTACCGGCCCTGTCGTTTGTTTCAATTTTTGGCCGCTTTGGAAAATCCTTCACAATTTTCACACAATGCCCTCACGGTGCTTGATTTTACAAATTTTTCATTCAGGCCGCCCCTCTGGCCCCTTGTAGCAAGTTTTGGGACAATCCCCCACCCTTCCCATTTTTGACTTTTTCGACACTACCGGCCCTGTCGTTTTTTTCAATTTTTGGCCGCTTTGGAAAATCCTTGACAATTTTCACACAATGCCCTCACGGTGCTTGATTTTACAAATTTTTCATTCAGGCCGCCCCTCTGGCCCCTTGTAGCAAGTTTTGGGACAATCCCCCACCCTTCCCATTTTTGACTTTTTCGACACTACCGGCCCTGTCGTTTTTTTCAATTTTTGGCCGCTTTGGAAAATCCTTCATAATTTTCACACAATGCCCTCACGGTGCTTGATTTTACAAATTTTTCATTCAGGCCGCCCCTCTGGCCCCTTGTAGCAAGTTTTGGGACAATCCCCCACCCTTCCCATTTTTTACTTTTTCGACACTACCGGCCCTGTCGTTTTTTTCAATTTTTGGCCGCTTTGGAAAATCCTTCACAATTTTCACACAATGCCCTCACGGTGCTTGATTTTACAAATTTTTCATTCAGGCCGCCCCTCTGGCCCCTTGTAGCAAGTTTTGGGACAATCCCCCAACCTTCCCATTTTTGACTTTTTCGACACTACCGGCCCTGTCGTTTTTTTCAATTTTTGCCCGCTTTGGAAAATCCTTGACAATTTTCACACAATGCCCTCACGGTGCTTGATTTTACACATTTTTCATTCAGGCCGCCCCTCTGGCCCCTTGTAGCAAGTTTTGGGACAATCCCCCACCCTTCCCATTTTTGACTTTTTCGACACTACCGGCCCTGTCGTTTGTTTTAAATTTTTGGCCGCTTTGGAAAATCCTTCATAATTTTCACACAATGCCCTCACGGTGCTTGATTTTACAAATTTTTCATTCAGGCCGCCCCTCTGGCCCCTTGTAGCAAGTTTTGGGACAATCCCCCACCCTTCCCATTTTTGACTTTTTCGACACTACCGGCCCTGTCGTTTTTTTCAATTTTTGGCCGCTTTGGAAAATCCTTCACAATTTTCACACAATGCCCTCACGGTGCTTGATTTTACAAATTTTTCATTCAGGCCGCCCCTCTGGCCCCTTGTAGCAAGTTTTGGGACAATCCCCCACCCTTCCCATTTTTGACTTTTTCGACACTACCGGCCCTGTCGTTTTTTTCAATTTTTGGCCGCTTTGGAAAATCCTTGACAATTTTCACACAATGCCCTCACGGTGCTTGATTTTACACATTTTTCATTCAGGCCGCCCCTCTGGCCCCTTGTAGCAAGTTTTGGGACAATCCCCCACCCTTCCCATTTTTGACTTTTTCGACACTTCCGGCACATTCGTTTTTTTTCAATTTTTGGCCGCTTTGGAAAATCCTTCATAATTTTCACACAATGCCCTCACAGTGCTTGATTTTACAAATTTTTCATTCAGGCCGCCCCTCTGGCCCCTTGTAGCAAGTTTTGGGACAATCCCCCACCCTTCCCATTTTTGACTTTTTCGACACTACCGGCCCTGTCGTTTTTTTCAATTTTTGGCCGCTTTGGAAAATCCTTCATAATTTTCACACAATGCCCTCACGGTGCTTGATTTTACAAATTTTTCATTCAGGCCGCCCCTCTGGCCCCTTGTAGCAAGTTTTGGGACAATCCCCCACCCTTCCCATTTTTGACTTTTTCGACACTACCGGCCCTGTCGTTTTTTTCAATTTTTGGCCGCTTTGGAAAATCCTTCATAATTTTCACACAATGCCCTCACGGTGCTTGATTTTACAAATTTTTCATTCAGGCCGCCCCTCTGGCCCCTTGTAGCAAGTTTTGGGACAATCCCCCACCCTTCCCATTTTTGACTTTTTCGACACTACCGCCTGTCGTTTTTTTCAACTTTTGCCCGCTTTGGAAAATCCTTGACAATTTTCACACAATGCCCTCACGGTGCTTGATTTTACACATTTTTCATTCAGGCCGCCCCTCTGGCCCCTTGTAGCAAGTTTTGGGACAATCCCCCACCCTTCCCATTTTTGACTTTTTCGACACTACCGGCCCTGTCGTTTTTTTCAATTTTTGGCCGCTTTGGAAAATCCTTGACAATTTTCACACAATGCCCACACGGTGCTTGATTTTACACATTTTTCATTCAGGCCGCCCCTCTGGCCCCTTGTAGCAAGTTTTGGGACAATCCCCCACCCTTCCCATTTTTGACTTTTTCGACACTACCGGCCCTGTCGTTTTTTTCAATTTTTGGCCGCTTTGGAAAATCCTTCATAATTTTCACACAATGCCCTCACGGTGCTTGATTTTACAAATTTTTCATTCAGGCCGCCCCTCTGGCCCCTTGTAGCAAGTTTTGGGACAATCCCCCACCCTTCCCATTTTTGACTTTTTCGACACTACCGGCCCTGTCGTTTTTTTCAATTTTTGCCCGCTTTGGAAAATCCTTGACAATTTTCACACAATGCCCTCACGGTGCTTGATTTTACACATTTTTCATTCAGGCCGCCCCTCTGGCCCCTTGTAGCAAGTTTTGGGACAATCCCCCACCCTTCCCATTTTTGACTTTTTCGACACTACCGGCCCTGTCGTTTTTTAAAATTTTTGGCCGCTTTGGAAAATCCTTCATAATTTTCACACAATGCCCTCACGGTGCTTGATTTTACAAATTTTTCATTCAGGCCGCCCCTCTGGCCCCTTGTAGCAAGTTTTGGGACAATCCCCCACCCTTCCCATTTTTGACTTTTTCGACACTACCGGCCCTGTCGTTTTTTTCAATTTTTGGCCGCTTTGGAAAATCCTTGACAATTTTCACACAATGCCCTCACGGTGCTTGATTTTACACATTTTTCATTCAGGCCGCCCCTCTGGCCCCTTGTAGCAAGTTTTGGGACAATCCCCCACCCTTCCCATTTTTTACTTTTTCGACACTACCGGCCCTGTCGTTTTTTTCAATTTTTGGCCGCTTTGGAAAATCCTTCACAATTTTCACACAATGCCCTCACGGTGCTTGATTTTACAAATTTTTCATTCAGGCCGCCCCTCTGGCCCCTTGTAGCAAGTTTTGGGACAATCCCCCACCCTTCCCATTTTTGACTTTTTCGACACTACCGGCCCTGTCGTTTTTTTCAATTTTTGGCCGCTTTGGAAAATCCTTCACAATTTTCACACAATGCCCTCACGGTGCTTGATTTTACACATTTTTCATTCAGGCCGCCCCTCTGGCCCCTTGTAGCAAGTTTTGGGACAATCCCCCACCCTTCCCATTTTTGACTTTTTCGACACTACCGGCCCTGTCGTTTTTTTCAATTTTTGGCCGCTTTGGAAAATCCTTGACAATTTTCACACAATGCCCTCACGGTGCTTGATTTTACACATTTTTCATTCAGGCCGCCCCTCTGGCCCCTTGTAGCAAGTTTTGGGACAATCCCCCACCCTTCCCATTTTTGACTTTTTCGACACTACCGGCCCTGTCGTTTTTTTCAATTTTTGGCCACTTTGGAAAATCCTTCATAATTTTCACACAATGCCCTCACGGTGCTTGATTTTACAAATTTTTCATTCAGGCCGCCCCTCTGGCCCCTTGTAGCAAGTTTTGGGACAATCCCCCACCCTTCCCATTTTTTACTTTTTCGACACTACCGGCCCTGTCGTTTTTTTCAATTTTTGGCCGCTTTGGAAAATCCTTCACAATTTTCACACAATGCCCTCACGGTGCTTGATTTTACAAATTTTTCATTCAGGCCGCCCCTCTGGCCCCTTGTAGCAAGTTTTGGGACAATCCCCCACCCTTCCCATTTTTGACTTTTTCGACACTACCGGCCCTGTCGTTTTTTTCAATTTTTGGCCGCTTTGGAAAATCCTTCACAATTTTCACACAATGCCCTCACGGTGCTTGATTTTACACATTTTTCATTCAGGCCGCCCCTCTGGCCCCTTGTAGCAAGTTTTGGGACAATCCCCCACCCTTCCCATTTTTGACTTTTTCGACACTACCGGCCCTGTCGTTTTTTTCAATTTTTGGCCGCTTTGGAAAATCCTTGACAATTTTCACACAATGCCCTCACGGTGCTTGATTTTACACATTTTTCATTCAGGCCGCCCCTCTGGCCCCTTGTAGCAAGTTTTGGGACAATCCCCCACCCTTCCCATTTTTGACTTTTTCGACACTACCGGCCCTGTCGTTTTTTTCAATTTTTGGCCACTTTGGAAAATCCTTCATAATTTTCACACAATGCCCTCACGGTGCTTGATTTTACAAATTTTTCATTCAGGCCGCCCCTCTGGCCCCTTGTAGCAAGTTTTGGGACAATCCCCCACCCTTCCCATTTTTTACTTTTTCGACACTACCGGCCCTGTCGTTTTTTTCAATTTTTGGCCGCTTTGGAAAATCCTTCACAATTTTCACACAATGCCCTCACGGTGCTTGATTTTACAAATTTTTCATTCAGGCCGCCCCTCTGGCCCCTTGTAGCAAGTTTTGGGACAATCCCCCACCCTTCCCATTTTTGACTTTTTCGACACTACCGGCCCTGTCGTTTTTTTCAATTTTTGGCCGCTTTGGAAAATCCTTGACAATTTTCACACAATGCCCTCACGGTGCTTGATTTTACACATTTTTCATTCAGGCCGCCCCTCTGGCCCCTTGTAGCAAGTTTTGGGACAATCCCCCACCCTTCCCATTTTTGACTTTTTCGACACTACCGGCCCTGTCGTTTTTTTCAATTTTTGCCCGCTTTGGAAAATCCTTGACAATTTTCACACAATGCCCTCACGGTGCTTGATTTTACAAATTTTTCATTCAGGCCGCCCCTCTGGCCCCTTGTAGCAAGTTTTGGGACAATCCCCCACCCTTCCCATTTTTGACTTTTTCGACACTACCGGCCCTGTCGTTTTTTTCAATTTTTGGCCGCTTTGGAAAATCCTTCACAATTTTCACACAATGCCCTCACGGTGCTTGATTTTACACATTTTTCATTCAGGCCGCCCCTCTGGCCCCTTGTAGCAAGTTTTGGGACAATCCCCCACCCTTCCCATTTTTGACTTTTTCGACACTACCGGCACATTCGTTTTTTTTCAATTTTTGGCCGCTTTGGAAAATCCTTCATAATTTTCACACAATGCCCTCACGGTGCTTGATTTTACACATTTTTCATTCAGGCCGCCCCTCTGGCCCCTTGTAGCAAGTTTTGGGACAATCCCCCACCCTTCCCATTTTTGACTTTTTCGACACTACCGGCCCTGTCGTTTTTTTCAATTTTTGGCCGCTTTGGAAAATCCTTCATAATTTTCACACAATGCCCTCACGGTGCTTGATTTTACAAATTTTTCATTCAGGCCGCCCCTCTGGCCCCTTGTAGCAAGTTTTGGGACAATCCCCCACCCTTCCCATTTTTGACTTTTTCGACACTACCGGCCCTGTCGTTTTTTTCAATTTTTGGCCGCTTTGGAAAATCCTTCATAATTTTCACACAATGCCCTCACGGTGCTTGATTTTACAAATTTTTCATTCAGGCCGCCCCTCTGGCCCCTTGTAGCAAGTATTGGGACAATCCCCCACCCTTCCCATTTTTGACTTTTTCGACACTACCGGCCCTGTCGTTTTTTTCAATTTTTGGCCGCTTTGGAAAATCCTTGACAATTTTCACACAATGCCCTCACGGTGCTTGATTTTACACATTTTTCATTCAGGCCGCCCCTCTGGCCCCTTGTAGCAAGTTTTGGGACAATCCCCCACCCTTCCCATTTTTGACTTTTTCGACACTACCGGCCCTGTCGTTTTTTTCAATTTTTGGCCGCTTTGGAAAATCCTTGACAATTTTCACACAATGCCCACACGGTGCTTGATTTTACACATTTTTCATTCAGGCCGCCCCTCTGGCCCCTTGTAGCAAGTTTTGGGACAATCCCCCACCCTTCCCATTTTTGACTTTTTCGACACTACCGGCCCTGTCGTTTTTTTCAATTTTTGGCCGCTTTGGAAAATCCTTCATAATTTTCACACAATGCCCTCACGGTGCTTGATTTTACAAATTTTTCATTCAGGCCGCCCCTCTGGCCCCTTGTAGCAAGTTTTGGGACAATCCCCCACCCTTCCCATTTTTTACTTTTTCGACACTACCGGCCATGTCGTTTTTTTCAATTTTTGGCCGCTTTGGAAAATCCTTCACAATTTTCACACAATGCCCACACGGTGCTTGATTTTACAAATTTTTCATTCAGGCCGCCCCTCTGGCCCCTTGTAGCAAGTTTTGGGACAATCCCCCACCCTTCCCATTTTTGACTTTTTCGACACTACCGGCCCTGTCGTTTTTTTCAATTTTTGGCCGCTTTGGAAAATCCTTCATAATTTTCACACAATGCCCTCACGGTGCTTGATTTTACAAATTTTTCATTCAGGCCGCCCCTCTGGCCCCTTGTAGCAAGTATTGGGACAATCCCCCACCCTTCCCATTTTTGACTTTTTCGACACTACCGGCCCTGTCGTTTTTTTCAATTTTTGCCCGCTTTGGAAAATCCTTGACAATTTTCACACAATGCCCTCACGGTGCTTGATTTTACACATTTTTCATTCAGGCCGCCCCTCTGGCCCCTTGTAGCAAGTTTTGGGACAATCCCCCACCCTTCCCATTTTTGACTTTTTCGACACTACCGGCCCTGTCGTTTTTTTCAATTTTTGGCCGCTTTGGAAAATCCTTCACAATTTTCACACAATGCCCTCACGGTGCTTGATTTTACACATTTTTCATTCAGGCCGCCCCTCTGGCCCCTTGTAGCAAGTTTTGGGACAATCCCCCACCCTTCCCATTTTTGACTTTTTCGACACTACCGGCACATTCGTTTTTTTTCAATTTTTGGCCGCTTTGGAAAATCCTTCATAATTTTCACACAATGCCCTCACAGTGCTTGATTTTACACATTTTTCATTCAGGCCGCCCCTCTGGCCCCTTGTAGCAAGTTTTGGGACAATCCCCCACCCTTCCCATTTTTGACTTTTTCGACACTACCGGCCCTGTCGTTTTTTTCAATTTTTGGCCGCTTTGGAAAATCCTTCATAATTTTCACACAATGCCCTCACGGTGCTTGATTTTACAAATTTTTCATTCAGGCCGCCCCTCTGGCCCCTTGTAGCAAGTTTTGGGACAATCCCCCACCCTTCCCATTTTTGACTTTTTCGACACTACCGGCCCTGTCGTTTTTTTCAATTTTTGGCCGCTTTGGAAAATCCTTCATAATTTTCACACAATGCCCTCACGGTGCTTGATTTTACAAATTTTTCATTCAGGCCGCCCCTCTGGCCCCTTGTAGCAAGTATTGGGACAATCCCCCACCCTTCCCATTTTTGACTTTTTCGACACTACCGGCCCTGTCGTTTTTTTCAATTTTTGCCCGCTTTGGAAAATCCTTGACAATTTTCACACAATGCCCTCACGGTGCTTGATTTTACACATTTTTCATTCAGGCCGCCCCTCTGGCCCCTTGTAGCAAGTTTTGGGACAATCCCCCACCCTTCCCATTTTTGACTTTTTCGACACTACCGGCCCTGTCGTTTTTTTCAATTTTTGGCCGCTTTGGAAAATCCTTGACAATTTTCACACAATGCCCACACGGTGCTTGATTTTACACATTTTTCATTCAGGCCGCCCCTCTGGCCCCTTGTAGCAAGTTTTGGGACAATCCCCCACCCTTCCCATTTTTGACTTTTTCGACACTACCGGCCCTGTCGTTTTTTTCAATTTTTGGCCGCTTTGGAAAATCCTTGACAATTTTCACACAATGCCCTCACGGTGCTTGATTTTACAAATTTTTCATTCAGGCCGCCCCTCTGGCCCCTTGTAGCAAGTATTGGGACAATCCCCCACCCTTCCCATTTTTGACTTTTTCGACACTACCGGCCCTGTCGTTTTTTTCAATTTTTGCCCGCTTTGGAAAATCCTTGACAATTTTCACACAATGCCCTCACGGTGCTTGATTTTACACATTTTTCATTCAGGCCGCCCCTCTGGCCCCTTGTAGCAAGTTTTGGGACAATCCCCCACCCTTCCCATTTTTGACTTTTTCGACACTACCGGCCCTGTCGTTTTTTTCAATTTTTGCCCGCTTTGGAAAATCCTTGACAATTTTCACACAATGCCCTCACGGTGCTTGATTTTACAAATTTTTCATTCAGGCCGCCCCTCTGGCCCCTTGTAGCAAGTTTTGGGACAATCCCCCACCCTTCCCATTTTTGACTTTTTCGACACTACCGGCCCTGTCGTTTTTTTCAATTTTTGGCCGCTTTGGAAAATCCTTCACAATTTTCACACAATGCCCTCACGGTGCTTGATTTTACACATTTTTCATTCAGGCCGCCCCTCTGGCCCCTTGTAGCAAGTTTTGGGACAATCCCCCACCCTTCCCATTTTTGACTTTTTCGACACTACCGGCACATTCGTTTTTTTTCAATTTTTGGCCGCTTTGGAAAATCCTTCATAATTTTCACACAATGCCCTCACGGTGCTTGATTTTACACATTTTTCATTCAGGCCGCTCCTCTGGCCCCTTGTAGCAAGTTTTGGGACAATCCCCCACCCTTCCCATTTTTGACTTTTTCGACACTACCGGCCCTGTCGTTTTTTTCAATTTTTGGCCGCTTTGGAAAATCCTTCATAATTTTCACACAATGCCCTCACGGTGCTTGATTTTACAAATTTTTCATTCAGGCCGCCCCTCTGGCCCCTTGTAGCAAGTTTTGGGACAATCCCCCACCCTTCCCATTTTTGACTTTTTCGACACTACCGGCCCTGTCGTTTTTTTCAATTTTTGGCCGCTTTGGAAAATCCTTCACAATTTTCACACAATGCCCTCACGGTGCTTGATTTTACAAATTTTTCATTCAGGCCGCCCCTCTGGCCCCTTGTAGCAAGTTTTGGGACAATCCCCCACCCTTCCCATTTTTTACTTTTTCGACACTACCGGCCCTGTCGTTTTTTTCAATTTTTGGCCGCTTTGGAAAATCCTTCACAATTTTCACACAATGCCCTCACGGTGCTTGATTTTACAAATTTTTCATTCAGGCCGCCCCTCTGGCCCCTTGTAGCAAGTTTTGGGACAATCCCCCACCCTTCCCAT
This sequence comes from Scomber japonicus, assembly GCF_027409825.1. Classification (NCBI taxonomy): domain Eukaryota; kingdom Metazoa; phylum Chordata; class Actinopteri; order Scombriformes; family Scombridae; genus Scomber; species Scomber japonicus. The sequence continues at coordinate 27,412 of NW_026518501.1, forward strand.
TTTTGACTTTTTCGACACTACCGGCCCTGTCGTTTTTTTCAATTTTTGGCCGCTTTGGAAAATCCTTGACAATTTTCACACAATGCCCTCACGGTGCTTGATTTTACACATTTTTCATTCAGGCCGCCCCTCTGGCCCCTTGTAGCAAGTTTTGGGACAATCCCCCACCCTTCCCATTTTTGACTTTTTCGACACTACCGGCCCTGTCGTTTTTTTCAATTTTTGCCCGCTTTGGAAAATCCTTCATAATTTTCACACAATGCCCTCACGGTGCTTGATTTTACAAATTTTTCATTCAGGCCGCCCCTCTGGCCCCTTGTAGCAAGTTTTGGGACAATCCCCCACCCTTCCCATTTTTGACTTTTTCGACACTACCGGCACATTCGTTTTTTTTCAATTTTTGGCCGCTTTGGAAAATCTTTCATAATTTTCATACAATGCCCTCACGGTGCTTGATTTTACAAATTTTTCATTCAGGCCGCCCCTCTGGCCCCTTGTAGCAAGTTTTGGGACAATCCCCCACCCTTCCCATTTTTGACTTTTTCGACACTACCGGCCCTGTCGTTTTTTTCAATTTTTGGCCGCTTTGGAAAATCCTTGACAATTTTCACACAATGCCCTCACGGTGCTTGATTTTACACATTTTTCATTCAGGCCGCCCCTCTGGCCCCTTGTAGCAAGTTTTGGGACAATCCCCCACCCTTCCCATTTTTGACTTTTTCGACACTACCGGCCCTGTCGTTTTTTTCAATTTTTGGCCGCTTTGGAAAATCCTTGACAATTTTCACACAATGCCCTCACGGTGCTTGATTTTACACATTTTTCATTCAGGCCGCCCCTCTGGCCCCTTGTAGCAAGTTTTGGGACAATCCCCCACCCTTCCCATTTTTGACTTTTTCGACACTACCGGCCCTGTCGTTTTTTTCAATTTTTGCCCGCTTTGGAAAATCCTTCATAATTTTCACACAATGCCCTCACGGTGCTTGATTTTACAAATTTTTCATTCAGGCCGCCCCTCTGGCCCCTTGTAGCAAGTTTTGGGACAATCCCCCACCCTTCCCATTTTTTACTTTTTCGACACTACCGGCCCTGTCGTTTTTTTCAATTTTTGGCCGCTTTGGAAAATCCTTCACAATTTTCACACAATGCCCTCACGGTGCTTGATTTTACAAATTTTTCATTCAGGCCGCCCCTCTGGCCCCTTGTAGCAAGTTTTGGGACAATCCCCCACCCTTCCCATTTTTGACTTTTTCGACACTACCGGCCCTGTCGTTTTTTTCAATTTTTGGCCGCTTTGGAAAATCCTTGACAATTTTCACACAATGCCCTCACGGTGCTTGATTTTACACATTTTTCATTCAGGCCGCCCCTCTGGCCCCTTGTAGCAAGTTTTGGGACAATCCCCCACCCTTCCCATTTTTGACTTTTTCGACACTACCGGCCCTGTCGTTTTTTTCAATTTTTGCCCGCTTTGGAAAATCCTTCATAATTTTCACACAATGCCCTCACGGTGCTTGATTTTACACATTTTTCATTCAGGCCGCCCCTCTGGCCCCTTGTAGCAAGTTTTGGGACAATCCCCCACCCTTCCCATTTTTGACTTTTTCGACACTACCGGCCCTGTCGTTTTTTTCAATTTTTGGCCGCTTTGGAAAATCCTTCATAATTTTCACACAATGCCCTCACGGTGCTTGATTTTACAAATTTTTCATTCAGGCCGCCCCTCTGGCCCCTTGTAGCAAGTTTTGGGACAATCCCCCACCCTTCCCATTTTTTACTTTTTCGACACTACCGGCCCTGTCGTTTTTTTCAATTTTTGGCCGCTTTGGAAAATCCTTCACAATTTTCACACAATGCCCTCACGGTGCTTGATTTTACACATTTTTCATTCAGGCCGCCCCTCTGGCCCCTTGTAGCAAGTTTTGGGACAATCCCCCACCCTTCCCATTTTTGACTTTTTCGACACTACCGGCACATTCGTTTTTTTTCAATTTTTGGCCGCTTTGGAAAATCCTTCATAATTTTCACACAATGCCCTCACGGTGCTTGATTTTACACATTTTTCATTCAGGCCGCTCCTCTGGCCCCTTGTAGCAAGTTTTGGGACAATCCCCCACCCTTCCCATTTTTGACTTTTTCGACACTACCGGCCCTGTCGTTTTTTTCAATTTTTGCCCGCTTTGGAAAATCCTTCATAATTTTCACACAATGCCCTCACGGTGCTTGATTTTACAAATTTTTCATTCAGGCCGCCCCTCTGGCCCCTTGTAGCAAGTTTTGGGACAATCCCCCACCCTTCCCATTTTTGACTTTTTCGACACTACCGGCCCTGTCGTTTTTTTCAATTTTTGGCCGCTTTGGAAAATCCTTCATAATTTTCACACAATGCCCTCACGGTGCTTGATTTTACAAATTTTTCATTCAGGCCGCCCCTCTGGCCCCTTGTAGCAAGTTTTGGGACAATCCCCCACCCTTCCCATTTTTGACTTTTTCGACACTACCGGCCCTGTCGTTTTTTTCAATTTTTGGCCGCTTTGGAAAATCCTTCACAATTTTCACACAATGCCCTCACGGTGCTTGATTTTACAAATTTTTCATTCAGGCCGCCCCTCTGGCCCCTTGTAGCAAGTTTTGGGACAATCCCCCACCCTTCCCATTTTTTACTTTTTCGACACTACCGGCCCTGTCGTTTTTTTCAATTTTTGGCCGCTTTGGAAAATCCTTCACAATTTTCACACAATGCCCTCACGGTGCTTGATTTTACAAATTTTTCATTCAGGCCGCCCCTCTGGCCCCTTGTAGCAAGTTTTGGGACAATCCCCCACCCTTCCCATTTTTGACTTTTTCGACACTACCGGCCCTGTCGTTTTTTTCAATTTTTGGCCGCTTTGGAAAATCCTTGACAATTTTCACACAATGCCCTCACGGTGCTTGATTTTACACATTTTTCATTCAGGCCGCCCCTCTGGCCCCTTGTAGCAAGTTTTGGGACAATCCCCCACCCTTCCCATTTTTGACTTTTTCGACACTACCGGCCCTGTCGTTTTTTTCAATTTTTGCCCGCTTTGGAAAATCCTTCATAATTTTCACACAATGCCCTCACGGTGCTTGATTTTACAAATTTTTCATTCAGGCCGCCCCTCTGGCCCCTTGTAGCAAGTTTTGGGACAATCCCCCACCCTTCCCATTTTTGACTTTTTCGACACTACCGGCACATTCGTTTTTTTTCAATTTTTGGCCGCTTTGGAAAATCTTTCATAATTTTCATACAATGCCCTCACGGTGCTTGATTTTACAAATTTTTCATTCAGGCCGCCCCTCTGGCCCCTTGTAGCAAGTTTTGGGACAATCCCCCACCCTTCCCATTTTTGACTTTTTCGACACTACCGGCCCTGTCGTTTTTTTCAATTTTTGGCCGCTTTGGAAAATCCTTGACAATTTTCACACAATGCCCTCACGGTGCTTGATTTTACACATTTTTCATTCAGGCCGCCCCTCTGGCCCCTTGTAGCAAGTTTTGGGACAATCCCCCACCCTTCCCATTTTTGACTTTTTCGACACTACCGGCCCTGTCGTTTTTTTCAATTTTTGGCCGCTTTGGAAAATCCTTGACAATTTTCACACAATGCCCTCACGGTGCTTGATTTTACACATTTTTCATTCAGGCCGCCCCTCTGGCCCCTTGTAGCAAGTTTTGGGACAATCCCCCACCCTTCCCATTTTTGACTTTTTCGACACTACCGGCCCTGTCGTTTTTTTCAATTTTTGCCCGCTTTGGAAAATCCTTCATAATTTTCACACAATGCCCTCACGGTGCTTGATTTTACAAATTTTTCATTCAGGCCGCCCCTCTGGCCCCTTGTAGCAAGTTTTGGGACAATCCCCCACCCTTCCCATTTTTTACTTTTTCGACACTACCGGCCCTGTCGTTTTTTTCAATTTTTGGCCGCTTTGGAAAATCCTTCACAATTTTCACACAATGCCCTCACGGTGCTTGATTTTACAAATTTTTCATTCAGGCCGCCCCTCTGGCCCCTTGTAGCAAGTTTTGGGACAATCCCCCACCCTTCCCATTTTTGACTTTTTCGACACTACCGGCCCTGTCGTTTTTTTCAATTTTTGGCCGCTTTGGAAAATCCTTGACAATTTTCACACAATGCCCTCACGGTGCTTGATTTTACACATTTTTCATTCAGGCCGCCCCTCTGGCCCCTTGTAGCAAGTTTTGGGACAATCCCCCACCCTTCCCATTTTTGACTTTTTCGACACTACCGGCCCTGTCGTTTTTTTCAATTTTTGCCCGCTTTGGAAAATCCTTCATAATTTTCACACAATGCCCTCACGGTGCTTGATTTTACACATTTTTCATTCAGGCCGCCCCTCTGGCCCCTTGTAGCAAGTTTTGGGACAATCCCCCACCCTTCCCATTTTTGACTTTTTCGACACTACCGGCCCTGTCGTTTTTTTCAATTTTTGGCCGCTTTGGAAAATCCTTCATAATTTTCACACAATGCCCTCACGGTGCTTGATTTTACAAATTTTTCATTCAGGCCGCCCCTCTGGCCCCTTGTAGCAAGTTTTGGGACAATCCCCCACCCTTCCCATTTTTGACTTTTTCGACACTACCGGCCCTGTCGTTTTTTTCAATTTTTGGCCGCTTTGGAAAATCCTTGACAATTTTCACACAATGCCCTCACGGTGCTTGATTTTACACATTTTTCATTCAGGCCGCCCCTCTGGCCCCTTGTAGCAAGTTTTGGGACAATCCCCCACCCTTCCCATTTTTGACTTTTTCGACACTACCGGCCCTGTCGTTTTTTTCAATTTTTGGCCGCTTTGGAAAATCCTTGACAATTTTCACACAATGCCCTCACGGTGCTTGATTTTACACATTTTTCATTCAGGCCGCTCCTCTGGCCCCTTGTAGCAAGTTTTGGGACAATCCCCCACCCTTCCCATTTTTGACTTTTTCGACACTACCGGCCCTGTCGTTTTTTTCAATTTTTGCCCGCTTTGGAAAATCCTTCATAATTTTCACACAATGCCCTCACGGTGCTTGATTTTACAAATTTTTCATTCAGGCCGCCCCTCTGGCCCCTTGTAGCAAGTTTTGGGACAATCCCCCACCCTTCCCATTTTTGACTTTTTCGACACTACCGGCCCTGTCGTTTTTTTCAATTTTTGGCCGCTTTGGAAAATCCTTCATAATTTTCACACAATGCCCTCACGGTGCTTGATTTTACAAATTTTTCATTCAGGCCGCCCCTCTGGCCCCTTGTAGCAAGTTTTGGGACAATCCCCCACCCTTCCCATTTTTGACTTTTTCGACACTACCGGCCCTGTCGTTTTTTTCAATTTTTGGCCGCTTTGGAAAATCCTTCACAATTTTCACACAATGCCCTCACGGTGCTTGATTTTACAAATTTTTCATTCAGGCCGCCCCTCTGGCCCCTTGTAGCAAGTTTTGGGACAATCCCCCACCCTTCCCATTTTTGACTTTTTCGACACTACCGGCCCTGTCGTTTTTTTCAATTTTTGGCCGCTTTGGAAAATCCTTCACAATTTTCACACAATGCCCTCACGGTGCTTGATTTTACACATTTTTCATTCAGGCCGCCCCTCTGGCCCCTTGTAGCAAGTTTTGGGACAATCCCCCACCCTTCCCATTTTTGACTTTTTCGACACTACCGGCACATTCGTTTTTTTTCAATTTTTGGCCGCTTTGGAAAATCTTTCATAATTTTCATACAATGCCCTCACGGTGCTTGATTTTACAAATTTTTCATTCAGGCCGCCCCTCTGGCCCCTTGTAGCAAGTTTTGGGACAATCCCCCACCCTTCCCATTTTTGACTTTTTCGACACTACCGGCCCTGTCGTTTTTTTCAATTTTTGGCCGCTTTGGAAAATCCTTGACAATTTTCACACAATGCCCTCACGGTGCTTGATTTTACACATTTTTCATTCAGGCCGCCCCTCTGGCCCCTTGTAGCAAGTTTTGGGACAATCCCCCACCCTTCCCATTTTTGACTTTTTCGACACTACCGGCCCTGTCGTTTTTTTCAATTTTTGGCCGCTTTGGAAAATCCTTGACAATTTTCACACAATGCCCTCACGGTGCTTGATTTTACACATTTTTCATTCAGGCCGCCCCTCTGGCCCCTTGTAGCAAGTTTTGGGACAATCCCCCACCCTTCCCATTTTTGACTTTTTCGACACTACCGGCCCTGTCGTTTTTTTCAATTTTTGGCCGCTTTGGAAAATCCTTGACAATTTTCACACAATGCCCTCACGGTGCTTGATTTTACAAATTTTTCATTCAGGCCGCCCCTCTGGCCCCTTGTAGCAAGTTTTGGGACAATCCCCCACCCTTCCCATTTTTGACTTTTTCGACACTACCGGCCCTGTCGTTTTTTTCAATTTTTGGCCGCTTTGGAAAATCCTTCATAATTTTCACACAATGCCCTCACGGTGCTTGATTTTACAAATTTTTCATTCAGGCCGCCCCTCTGGCCCCTTGTAGCAAGTTTTGGGACAATCCCCCACCCTTCCCATTTTTGACTTTTTCGACACTACCGGCCCTGTCGTTTTTTTCAATTTTTGGCCGCTTTGGAAAATCCTTCATAATTTTCACACAATGCCCTCACGGTGCTTGATTTTACAAATTTTTCATTCAGGCCGCCCCTCTGGCCCCTTGTAGCAAGTTTTGGGACAATCCCCCACCCTTCCCATTTTTTACTTTTTCGACACTACCGGCCCTGTCGTTTTTTTCAATTTTTGGCCGCTTTGGAAAATCCTTCACAATTTTCACACAATGCCCTCACGGTGCTTGATTTTACAAATTTTTCATTCAGGCCGCCCCTCTGGCCCCTTGTAGCAAGTTTTGGGACAATCCCCCACCCTTCCCATTTTTGACTTTTTCGACACTACCGGCCCTGTCGTTTTTTTCAATTTTTGGCCGCTTTGGAAAATCCTTCACAATTTTCACACAATGCCCTCACGGTGCTTGATTTTACACATTTTTCATTCAGGCCGCCCCTCTGGCCCCTTGTAGCAAGTTTTGGGACAATCCCCCACCCTTCCCATTTTTGACTTTTTCGACACTACCGGCCCTGTCGTTTTTTTCAATTTTTGGCCGCTTTGGAAAATCCTTCATAATTTTCACACAATGCCCTCACGGTGCTTGATTTTACAAATTTTTCATTCAGGCCGCCCCTCTGGCCCCTTGTAGCAAGTTTTGGGACAATCCCCCACCCTTCCCATTTTTTACTTTTTCGACACTACCGGCCCTGTCGTTTTTGTCAATTTTTGGCCGCTTTGGAAAATCCTTCACAATTTTCACACAATGCCCTCACGGTGCTTGATTTTACAAATTTTTCATTCAGGCCGCCCCTCTGGCCCCTTGTAGCAAGTTTTGGGACAATCCCCCACCCTTCCCATTTTTGACTTTTTCGACACTACCGGCCCTGTCGTTTTTTTCAATTTTTGGCCGCTTTGGAAAATCCTTCACAATTTTCACACAATGCCCTCACGGTGCTTGATTTTACACATTTTTCATTCAGGCCGCCCCTCTGGCCCCTTGTAGCAAGTTTTGGGACAATCCCCCACCCTTCCCATTTTTGACTTTTTCGACACTACCGGCACATTCGTTTTTTTTCAATTTTTGGCCGCTTTGGAAAATCCTTCATAATTTTCACACAATGCCCTCACAGTGCTTGATTTTACAAATTTTTCATTCAGGCCGCCCCTCTGGCCCCTTGTAGCAAGTTTTGGGACAATCCCCCACCCTTCCCATTTTTTGCTTTTTCGACACTACCGGCCCTGTCGTTTTTTTCAATTTTTGGCCGCTTTGGAAAATCCTTCACAATTTTCACACAATGCCCTCACGGTGCTTGATTTTACACATTTTTCATTCAGGCCGCCCCTCTGGCCCCTTGTAGCAAGTTTTGGGACAATCCCCCACCCTTCCCATTTTTGACTTTTTCGACACTACCGGCCCTGTCGTTTTTTTCAATTTTTGGCCGCTTTGGAAAATCCTTGACAATTTTCACACAATGCCCTCACGGTGCTTGATTTTACACATTTTTCATTCAGGCCGCCCCTCTGGCCCCTTGTAGCAAGTTTTGGGACAATCCCCCACCCTTCCCATTTTTGACTTTTTCGACACTACCGGCCCTGTCGTTTTTTTCAATTTTTGCCCGCTTTGGAAAATCCTTCATAATTTTCACACAATGCCCTCACGGTGCTTGATTTTACACATTTTTCATTCAGGCCGCCCCTCTGGCCCCTTGTAGCAAGTTTTGGGACAATCCCCCACCCTTCCCATTTTTGACTTTTTCGACACTACCGGCCCTGTCGTTTTTTTCAATTTTTGGCCGCTTTGGAAAATCCTTCACAATTTTCACACAATGCCCTCACGGTGCTTGATTTTACAAATTTTTCATTCAGGCCGCCCCTCTGGCCCCTTGTAGCAAGTTTTGGGACAATCCCCCACCCTTCCCATTTTTGACTTTTTCGACACTACCGGCCCTGTCGTTTTTTTCAATTTTTGGCCGCTTTGGAAAATCCTTCATAATTTTCACACAATGCCCTCACGGTGCTTGATTTTACAAATTTTTCATTCAGGCCGCCCCTCTGGCCCCTTGTAGCAAGTTTTGGGACAATCCCCCACCCTTCCCATTTTTGACTTTTTCGACACTACCGGCCCTGTCGTTTTTTTCAATTTTTGGCCGCTTTGGAAAATCCTTGACAATTTTCACACAATGCCCTCACGGTGCTTGATTTTACACATTTTTCATTCAGGCCGCCCCTCTGGCCCCTTGTAGCAAGTTTTGGGACAATCCCCCACCCTTCCCATTTTTGACTTTTTCGACACTACCGGCCCTGTCGTTTTTTTCAATTTTTGGCCGCTTTGGAAAATCCTTCACAATTTTCACACAATGCCCTCACGGTGCTTGATTTTACAAATTTTTCATTCAGGCCGCCCCTCTGGCCCCTTGTAGCAAGTTTTGGGACAATCCCCCACCCTTCCCATTTTTGACTTTTTCGACACTACCGGCCCTGTCGTTTTTTTCAATTTTTGCCCGCTTTGGAAAATCCTTCATAATTTTCACACAATGCCCTCACGGTGCTTGATTTTACAAATTTTTCATTCAGGCCGCCCCTCTGGCCCCTTGTAGCAAGTTTTGGGACAATCCCCCACCCTTCCCATTTTTTACTTTTTCGACACTACCGGCCCTGTCGTTTTTTTCAATTTTTGGCCGCTTTGGAAAATCCTTCACAATTTTCACACAATGCCCTCACGGTGCTTGATTTTACAAATTTTTCATTCAGGCCGCCCCTCTGGCCCCTTGTAGCAAGTTTTGGGACAATCCCCCACCCTTCCCATTTTTGACTTTTTCGACACTACCGGCACATTCGTTTTTTTTCAATTTTTGGCCGCTTTGGAAAATCCTTCATAATTTTCACACAATGCCCTCACGGTGCTTGATTTTACAAATTTTTCATTCAGGCCGCCCCTCTGGCCCCTTGTAGCAAGTTTTGGGACAATCCCCCACCCTTCCCATTTTTGACTTTTTCGACACTACCGGCCCTGTCGTTTTTTTCAATTTTTGGCCGCTTTGGAAAATCCTTGACAATTTTCACACAATGCCCTCACGGTGCTTGATTTTACACATTTTTCATTCAGGCCGCCCCTCTGGCCCCTTGTAGCAAGTTTTGGGACAATCCCCCACCCTTCCCATTTTTGACTTTTTCGACACTACCGGCCCTGTCGTTTTTTTCAATTTTTGGCCGCTTTGGAAAATCCTTGACAATTTTCACACAATGCCCTCACGGTGCTTGATTTTACACATTTTTCATTCAGGCCGCCCCTCTGGCCCCTTGTAGCAAGTTTTGGGACAATCCCCCACCCTTCCCATTTTTGACTTTTTCGACACTACCGGCCCTGTCGTTTTTTTCAATTTTTGCCCGCTTTGGAAAATCCTTCATAATTTTCACACAATGCCCTCACGGTGCTTGATTTTACAAATTTTTCATTCAGGCCGCCCCTCTGGCCCCTTGTAGCAAGTTTTGGGACAATCCCCCACCCTTCCCATTTTTGACTTTTTCGACACTACCGGCCCTGTCGTTTTTTTCAATTTTTGGCCGCTTTGGAAAATCCTTGACAATTTTCACACAATGCCCTCACGGTGCTTGATTTTACACATTTTTCATTCAGGCCGCCCCTCTGGCCCCTTGTAGCAAGTTTTGGGACAATCCCCCACCCTTCCCATTTTTGACTTTTTCGACACTACCGGCCCTGTCGTTTTTTTCAATTTTTGGCCGCTTTGGAAAATCCTTGACAATTTTCACACAATGCCCACACGGTGCTTGATTTTACACATTTTTCATTCAGGCCGCCCCTCTGGCCCCTTGTAGCAAGTTTTGGGACAATCCCCCACCCTTCCCATTTTTGACTTTTTCGACACTACCGGCCCTGTCGTTTTTTTCAATTTTTGGCCGCTTTGGAAAATCCTTCATAATTTTCACACAATGCCCTCACGGTGCTTGATTTTACAAATTTTTCATTCAGGCCGCCCCTCTGGCCCCTTGTAGCAAGTTTTGGGACAATCCCCCACCCTTCCCATTTTTGACTTTTTCGACACTACCGGCCCTGTCGTTTTTTTCAATTTTTGGCCGCTTTGGAAAATCCTTGACAATTTTCACACAATGCCCTCACGGTGCTTGATTTTACACATTTTTCATTCAGGCCGCCCCTCTGGCCCCTTGTAGCAAGTTTTGGGACAATCCCCCACCCTTCCCATTTTTGACTTTTTCGACACTACCGGCCCTGTCGTTTTTTTCAATTTTTGGCCGCTTTGGAAAATCCTTCATAATTTTCACACAATGCCCTCACGGTGCTTGATTTTACAAATTTTTCATTCAGGCCGCCCCTCTGGCCCCTTGTAGCAAGTTTTGGGACAATCCCCCACCCTTCCCATTTTTGACTTTTTCGACACTACCGGCCCTGTCGTTTTTTTCAATTTTTGGCCGCTTTGGAAAATCCTTGACAATTTTCACACAATGCCCTCACGGTGCTTGATTTTACACATTTTTCATTCAGGCCGCCCCTCTGGCCCCTTGTAGCAAGTTTTGGGACAATCCCCCACCCTTCCCATTTTTGACTTTTTCGACAGTACCGGCCCTGTCGTTTTTTTCAATTTTTGCCCGCTTTGGAAAATCCTTCATAATTTTCACACAATGCCCTCACGGTGCTTGATTTTACAAATTTTTCATTCAGGCCGCCCCTCTGGCCCCTTGTAGCAAGTTTTGGGACAATCCCCCACCCTTCCCATTTTTGACTTTTTCGACACTACCGGCCCTGTCGTTTTTTTCAATTTTTGGCCGCTTTGGAAAATCCTTGACAATTTTCACACAATGCCCTCACGGTGCTTGATTTTACAAATTTTTCATTCAGGCCGCCCCTCTGGCCCCTTGTAGCAAGTTTTGGGACAATCCCCCACCCTTCCCATTTTTGACTTTTTCGACATTACCGGCCCTGTCGTTTTTTTCAATTTTTGCCCGCTTTGGAAAATCCTTCATAATTTTCACACAATGCCCTCACGGTGCTTGATTTTACAAATTTTTCATTCAGGCCGCCCCTCTGGCCCCTTGTAGCAAGTTTTGGGACAATCCCCCACCCTTCCCATTTTTGACTTTTTCGACACTACCGGCCCTGTCGTTTTTTTCAATTTTTGCCCGCTTTGGAAAATCCTTCATAATTTTCACACAATGCCCTCACGGTGCTTGATTTTACAAATTTTTCATTCAGGCCGCCCCTCTGGCCCCTTGTAGCAAGTTTTGGGACAATCCCCCACCCTTCCCATTTTTGACTTTTTCGACACTACCGGCACATTCGTTTTTTTTCAATTTTTGGCCGCTTTGGAAAATCCTTCATAATTTTCACACAATGCCCTCACGGTGCTTGATTTTACAAATTTTTCATTCAGGCCGCCCCTCTGGCCCCTTGTAGCAAGTTTTGGGACAATCCCCCACCCTTCCCATTTTTGACTTTTTCGACACTACCGGCCCTGTCGTTTTTTTCAATTTTTGGCCGCTTTGGAAAATCCTTGACAATTTTCACACAATGCCCTCACGGTGCTTGATTTTACACATTTTTCATTCAGGCCGCCCCTCTGGCCCCTTGTAGCAAGTTTTGGGACAATCCCCCACCCTTCCCATTTTTGACTTTTTCGACACTACCGGCCCTGTCGTTTTTTTCAATTTTTGGCCGCTTTGGAAAATCCTTGACAATTTTCACACAATGCCCACACGGTGCTTGATTTTACACATTTTTCATTTAGGCCGCCCCTCTGGCCCCTTGTAGCAAGTTTTGGGACAATCCCCCACCCTTCCCATTTTTGACTTTTTCGACACTACCGGCCCTGTCGTTTTTTTCAATTTTTGGCCGCTTTGGAAAATCCTTCATAATTTTCACACAATGCCCTCACGGTGCTTGATTTTACAAATTTTTCATTCAGGCCGCCCCTCTGGCCCCTTGTAGCAAGTTTTGGGACAATCCCCCACCCTTCCCATTTTTGACTTTTTCGACACTACCGGCCCTGTCGTTTTTTTCAATTTTTGCCCGCTTTGGAAAATCCTTCATAATTTTCACACAATGCCCTCACGGTGCTTGATTTTACAAATTTTTCATTCAGGCCGCCCCTCTGGCCCCTTGTAGCAAGTTTTGGGACAATCCCCCACCCTTCCCATTTTTGACTTTTTCGACACTACCGGCCCTGTCGTTTTTTTCAATTTTTGGCCGCTTTGGAAAATCCTTCATAATTTTCACACAATGCCCTCACGGTGCTTGATTTTACAAATTTTTCATTTAGGCCGCCCCTCTGGCCCCTTGTAGCAAGTTTTGGGACAATCCCCCACCCTTCCCATTTTTGACTTTTTCGACACTACCTGCCCTGTCGTTTTTTTCAATTTTTGGCCGCTTTGGAAAATCCTTGACAATTTTCACACAATGCCCTCACGGTGCTTGATTTTACACATTTTTCATTCAGGCCGCCCCTCTGGCCCCTTGTAGCAAGTTTTGGGACAATCCCCCACCCTTCCCATTTTTGACTTTTTCGACACTACCGGCCCTGTCGTTTTTTTCAATTTTTGCCCGCTTTGGAAAATCCTTCATAATTTTCACACAATGCCCTCACGGTGCTTGATTTTACAAATTTTTCATTCAGGCCGCCCCTCTGGCCCCTTGTAGCAAGTTTTGGGACAATCCCCCACCCTTCCCATTTTTGACTTTTTCGACACTACCGGCCCTGTCGTTTTTTTCAATTTTTGGCCGCTTTGGAAAATCCTTCATAATTTTCACACAATGCCCTCACGGTGCTTGATTTTACAAATTTTTCATTCAGGCCGCCCCTCTGGCCCCTTGTAGCAAGTTTTGGGACAATCCCCCCCCCTTCCCATTTTTGACTTTTTCGACACTACCGGCCCTGTCGTTTTTTTCAATTTTTGGCCGCTTTGGAAAATCCTTCACAATTTTCACACAATGCCCTCACGGTGCTTGATTTTACACATTTTTCATTCAGGCCGCCCCTCTGGCCCCTTGTAGCAAGTTTTGGGACAATCCCCCACCCTTCCCATTTTTGACTTTTTCGACACTACCGGCACATTCGTTTTTTTTCAATTTTTGGCCGCTTTGGAAAATCCTTCATAATTTTCACACAATGCCCTCACGGTGCTTGATTTTACACATTTTTCATTCAGGCCGCCCCTCTGGCCCCTTGTAGCAAGTTTTGGGACAATCCCCCACCCTTCCCATTTTTGACTTTTTCGACACTACCGGCCCTGTCGTTTTTTTCAATTTTTGCCCGCTTTGGAAAATCCTTCATAATTTTCACACAATGCCCTCACGGTGCTTGATTTTACAAATTTTTCATTCAGGCCGCCCCTCTGGCCCCTTGTAGCAAGTTTTGGGACAATCCCCCACCCTTCCCATTTTTGACTTTTTCGACACTACCGGCACATTCGTTTTTTTTCAATTTTTGGCCGCTTTGGAAAATCCTTCATAATTTTCACACAATGCCCTCACGGTGCTTGATTTTACAAATTTTTCATTCAGGCCGCCCCTCTGGCCCCTTGTAGCAAGTTTTGGGACAATCCCCCACCCTTCCCATTTTTGACTTTTTCGACACTACCGGCCCTGTCGTTTTTTTCAATTTTTGGCCGCTTTGGAAAATCCTTGACAATTTTCACACAATGCCCTCACGGTGCTTGATTTTACACATTTTTCATTCAGGCCGCCCCTCTGGCCCCTTGTAGCAAGTTTTGGGACAATCCCCCACCCTTCCCATTTTTGACTTTTTCGACATTACCGGCCCTGTCGTTTTTTTCAATTTTTGCCCGCTTTGGAAAATCCTTCATAATTTTCACACAATGCCCTCACGGTGCTTGATTTTACAAATGTTTCATTCAGGCCGCCCCTCTGGCCCCTTGTAGCAAGTTTTGGGACAATCCCCCACCCTTCCCATTTTTGACTTTTTCGACACTACCGGCCCTGTCGTTTTTTTCAATTTTTGCCCGCTTTGGAAAATCCTTCATAATTTTCACACAATGCCCTCACGGTGCTTGATTTTACAAATTTTTCATTCAGGCCGCCCCTCTGGCCCCTTGTAGCAAGTTTTGGGACAATCCCCCACCCTTCCCATTTTTGACTTTTTCGACACTACCGGCACATTCGTTTTTTTTCAATTTTTGGCCGCTTTGGAAAATCCTTCATAATTTTCACACAATGCCCTCACGGTGCTTGATTTTACAAATTTTTCATTCAGGCCGCCCCTCTGGCCCCTTGTAGCAAGTTTTGGGACAATCCCCCACCCTTCCCATTTTTGACTTTTTCGACACTACCGGCCCTGTCGTTTTTTTCAATTTTTGGCCGCTTTGGAAAATCCTTGACAATTTTCACACAATGCCCTCACGGTGCTTGATTTTACACATTTTTCATTCAGGCCGCCCCTCTGGCCCCTTGTAGCAAGTTTTGGGACAATCCCCCACCCTTCCCATTTTTGATTTTTTCGACACTACCGGCCCTGTCGTTTTTTTCAATTTTTGCCCGCTTTGGAAAATCCTTCATAATTTTCACACAATGCCCTCACGGTGCTTGATTTTACAAATTTTTCATTTAGGCCGCCCCTCTGGCCCCTTGTAGCAAGTTTTGGGACAATCCCCCACCCTTCCCATTTTTGACTTTTTCGACACTACCTGCCCTGTCGTTTTTTTCAATTTTTGGCCGCTTTGGAAAATCCTTGACAATTTTCACACAATGCCCTCACGGTGCTTGATTTTACAAATTTTTCATTCAGGCCGCCCCTCTGGCCCCTTGTAGCAAGTTTTGGGACAATCCCCCCCCCTTCCCATTTTTGACTTTTTCGACACTACCGGCCCTGTCGTTTTTTTCAATTTTTGGCCGCTTTGGAAAATCCTTCACAATTTTCACACAATGCCCTCACGGTGCTTGATTTTACACATTTTTCATTCAGGCCGCCCCTCTGGCCCCTTGTAGCAAGTTTTGGGACAATCCCCCACCCTTCCCATTTTTGACTTTTTCGACACTACCGGCACATTCGTTTTTTTTCAATTTTTGGCCGCTTTGGAAAATCCTTCATAATTTTCACACAATGCCCTCACGGTGCTTGATTTTACACATTTTTCATTCAGGCCGCCCCTCTGGCCCCTTGTAGCAAGTTTTGGGACAATCCCCCACCCTTCCCATTTTTGACTTTTTCGACACTACCGGCCCTGTCGTTTTTTTCAATTTTTGCCCGCTTTGGAAAATCCTTCATAATTTTCACACAATGCCCTCACGGTGCTTGATTTTACAAATTTTTCATTCAGGCCGCCCCTCTGGCCCCTTGTAGCAAGTTTTGGGACAATCCCCCACCCTTCCCATTTTTGACTTTTTCGACACTACCGGCACATTCGTTTTTTTTCAATTTTTGGCCGCTTTGGAAAATCCTTCATAATTTTCACACAATGCCCTCACGGTGCTTGATTTTACAAATTTTTCATTCAGGCCGCCCCTCTGGCCCCTTGTAGCAAGTTTTGGGACAATCCCCCACCCTTCCCATTTTTGACTTTTTCGACACTACCGGCCCTGTCGTTTTTTTCAATTTTTGCCCGCTTTGGAAAATCCTTCATAATTTTCACACAATGCCCTCACGGTGCTTGATTTTACAAATTTTTCATTCAGGCCGCCCCTCTGGCCCCTTGTAGCAAGTTTTGGGACAATCCCCCACCCTTCCCATTTTTGACTTTTTCGACACTACCGGCCCTGTCGTTTTTTTCAATTTTTGGCCGCTTTGGAAAATCCTTGACAATTTTCACACAATGCCCTCACGGTGCTTGATTTTACACATTTTTCATTCAGGCCGCCCCTCTGGCCCCTTGTAGCAAGTTTTGGGACAATCCCCCACCCTTCCCATTTTTGATTTTTTCGACACTACCGGCCCTGTCGTTTTTTTCAATTTTTGCCCGCTTTGGAAAATCCTTCATAATTTTCACACAATGCCCTCACGGTGCTTGATTTTACAAATTTTTCATTTAGGCCGCCCCTCTGGCCCCTTGTAGCAAGTTTTGGGACAATCCCCCACCCTTCCCATTTTTGACTTTTTCGACACTACCTGCCCTGTCGTTTTTTTCAATTTTTGGCCGCTTTGGAAAATCCTTGACAATTTTCACACAATGCCCTCACGGTGCTTGATTTTACACATTTTTAATTCAGGCCGCCCCTCTGGCCCCTTGTAGCAAGTTTTGGGACAATCCCCCACCCTTCCCATTTTTGACTTTTTCGACACTACCGGCCCTGTCGTTTTTTTCAATTTTTGCCCGCTTTGGAAAATCCTTCATAATTTTCACACAATGCCCTCACGGTGCTTGATTTTACAAATTTTTCATTCAGGCCGCCCCTCTGGCCCCTTGTAGCAAGTTTTGGGACAATCCCCCACCCTTCCCATTTTTGACTTTTTCGACACTACCGGCCCTGTCGTTTTTTTCAATTTTTGCCCGCTTTGGAAAATCCTTCATAATTTTCACACAATGCCCTCACGGTGCTTGATTTTACAAATTTTTCATTCAGGCCGCCCCTCTGGCCCCTTGTAGCAAGTTTTGGGACAATCCCCCACCCTTCCCATTTTTGACTTTTTCGACACTACCGGCCCTGTCGTTTTTTTCAATTTTTGGCCGCTTTGGAAAATCCTTCACAATTTTCACACAATGCCCTCACGGTGCTTGATTTTACACATTTTTCATTCAGGCCGCCCCTCTGGCCCCTTGTAGCAAGTTTTGGGACAATCCCCCACCCTTCCCATTTTTGACTTTTTCGACACTACCGGCACATTCGTTTTTTTTCAATTTTTGGCCGCTTTGGAAAATCCATCATAATTTTCACACAATGCCCTCACGGTGCTTGATTTTACAAATTTTTCATTCAGGCCGCCCCTCTGGCCCCTTGTAGCAAGTTTTGGGACAATCCCCCACCCTTCCCATTTTTGACTTTTTCGATACTACCGGCCCTGTCGTTTTTTTCAATTTTTGGCCGCTTTGGAAAATCCTTCATAATTTTCACACAATGCCCTCACGGTGCTTGATTTTACACATTTTTCATTCAGGCCGCCCCTCTGGCCCCTTGTAGCAAGTTTTGGGACAATCCCCCACCCTTCCCATTTTTGACTTTTTCGACACTACCGGCACATTCGTTTTTTTTCAATTTTTGGCCGCTTTGGAAAATCCTTCATAATTTTCACACAATGCCCTCACGGTGCTTGATTTTACACATTTTTCATTCAGGCCGCCCCTCTGGCCCCTTGTAGCAAGTTTTGGGACAATCCCCCACCCTTCCCATTTTTGACTTTTTCGACACTACCGGCCCTGTCGTTTTTTTCAATTTTTGCCCGCTTTGGAAAATCCTTCATAATTTTCACACAATGCCCTCACGGTGCTTGATTTTACAAATTTTTCATTCAGGCCGCCCCTCTGGCCCCTTGTAGCAAGTTTTGGGACAATCCCCCACCCTTCCCATTTTTGACTTTTTCGACACTACCGGCACATTCGTTTTTTTTCAATTTTTGGCCGCTTTGGAAAATCCTTCATAATTTTCACACAATGCCCTCACGGTGCTTGATTTTACAAATTTTTCATTCAGGCCGCCCCTCTGGCCCCTTGTAGCAAGTTTTGGGACAATCCCCCACCCTTCCCATTTTTGACTTTTTCGACACTACCGGCCCTGTCGTTTTTTTCAATTTTTGGCCGCTTTGGAAAATCCTTGACAATTTTCACACAATGCCCTCACGGTGCTTGATTTTACACATTTTTCATTCAGGCCGCCCCTCTGGCCCCTTGTAGCAAGTTTTGGGACAATCCCCCACCCTTCCCATTTTTGACTTTTTCGACATTACCGGCCCTGTCGTTTTTTTCAATTTTTGCCCGCTTTGGAAAATCCTTCATAATTTTCACACAATGCCCTCACGGTGCTTGATTTTACAAATGTTTCATTCAGGCCGCCCCTCTGGCCCCTTGTAGCAAGTTTTGGGACAATCCCCCACCCTTCCCATTTTTGACTTTTTCGACACTACCGGCCCTGTCGTTTTTTTCAATTTTTGCCCGCTTTGGAAAATCCTTCATAATTTTCACACAATGCCCTCACGGTGCTTGATTTTACAAATTTTTCATTCAGGCCGCCCCTCTGGCCCCTTGTAGCAAGTTTTGGGACAATCCCCCACCCTTCCCATTTTTGACTTTTTCGACACTACCGGCACATTCGTTTTTTTTCAATTTTTGGCCGCTTTGGAAAATCCTTCATAATTTTCACACAATGCCCTCACGGTGCTTGATTTTACAAATTTTTCATTCAGGCCGCCCCTCTGGCCCCTTGTAGCAAGTTTTGGGACAATCCCCCACCCTTCCCATTTTTGACTTTTTCGACACTACCGGCCCTGTCGTTTTTTTCAATTTTTGGCCGCTTTGGAAAATCCTTGACAATTTTCACACAATGCCCTCACGGTGCTTGATTTTACACATTTTTCATTCAGGCCGCCCCTCTGGCCCCTTGTAGCAAGTTTTGGGACAATCCCCCACCCTTCCCATTTTTGACTTTTTCGACACTACCGGCCCTGTCGTTTTTTTCAATTTTTGGCCGCTTTGGAAAATCCTTGACAATTTTCACACAATGCCCACACGGTGCTTGATTTTACACATTTTTCATTCAGGCCGCCCCTCTGGCCCCTTGTAGCAAGTTTTGGGACAATCCCCCACCCTTCCCATTTTTGACTTTTTCGACACTACCGGCCCTGTCGTTTTTTTCAATTTTTGGCCGCTTTGGAAAATCCTTGACAATTTTCACACAATGCCCTCACGGTGCTTGATTTTACACATTTTTCATTCAGGCCGCCCCTATGGCCCCTTGTAGCAAGTTTTGGGACAATCCCCCACCCTTCCCATTTTTGATTTTTTCGACACTACCGGCCCTGTCGTTTTTTTCAATTTTTGCCCGCTTTGGAAAATCCTTCATAATTTTCACACAATGCCCTCACGGTGCTTGATTTTACAAATTTTTCATTTAGGCCGCCCCTCTGGCCCCTTGTAGCAAGTTTTGGGACAATCCCCCCCCCTTCCCATTTTTGACTTTTTCGACACTACCGGCCCTGTCGTTTTTTTCAATTTTTGGCCGCTTTGGAAAATCCTTCACAATTTTCACACAATGCCCTCACGGTGCTTGATTTTACACATTTTTCATTCAGGCCGCCCCTCTGGCCCCTTGTAGCAAGTTTTGGGACAATCCCCCACCCTTCCCATTTTTGACTTTTTCGACACTACCGGCACATTCGTTTTTTTTCAATTTTTGGCCGCTTTGGAAAATCCTTCATAATTTTCACACAATGCCCTCACGGTGCTTGATTTTACACATTTTTCATTCAGGCCGCCCCTCTGGCCCCTTGTAGCAAGTTTTGGGACAATCCCCCACCCTTCCCATTTTTGACTTTTTCGACACTACCGGCACATTCGTTTTTTTTCAATTTTTGGCCGCTTTGGAAAATCCTTCATAATTTTCACACAATGCCCTCACGGTGCTTGATTTTACAAATTTTTCATTCAGGCCGCCCCTCTGGCCCCTTGTAGCAAGTTTTGGGACAATCCCCCACCCTTCCCATTTTTGACTTTTTCGACACTACCGGCCCTGTCGTTTTTTTCAATTTTTGCCCGCTTTGGAAAATCCTTCATAATTTTCACACAATGCCCTCACGGTGCTTGATTTTACAAATTTTTCATTCAGGCCGCCCCTCTGGCCCCTTGTAGCAAGTTTTGGGACAATCCCCCACCCTTCCCATTTTTGACTTTTTCGACACTACCGGCCCTGTCGTTTTTTTCAATTTTTGGCCGCTTTGGAAAATCCTTGACAATTTTCACACAATGCCCTCACGGTGCTTGATTTTACACATTTTTCATTCAGGCCGCCCCTCTGGCCCCTTGTAGCAAGTTTTGGGACAATCCCCCACCCTTCCCATTTTTGATTTTTTCGACACTACCGGCCCTGTCGTTTTTTTCAATTTTTGCCCGCTTTGGAAAATCCTTCATAATTTTCACACAATGCCCTCACGGTGCTTGATTTTACAAATTTTTCATTTAGGCCGCCCCTCTGGCCCCTTGTAGCAAGTTTTGGGACAATCCCCCACCCTTCCCATTTTTGACTTTTTCGACACTACCTGCCCTGTCGTTTTTTTCAATTTTTGGCCGCTTTGGAAAATCCTTGACAATTTTCACACAATGCCCTCACGGTGCTTGATTTTACACATTTTTAATTCAGGCCGCCCCTCTGGCCCCTTGTAGCAAGTTTTGGGACAATCCCCCACCCTTCCCATTTTTGACTTTTTCGACACTACCGGCCCTGTCGTTTTTTTCAATTTTTGCCCGCTTTGGAAAATCCTTCATAATTTTCACACAATGCCCTCACGGTGCTTGATTTTACAAATTTTTCATTCAGGCCGCCCCTCTGGCCCCTTGTAGCAAGTTTTGGGACAATCCCCCACCCTTCCCATTTTTGACTTTTTCGACACTACCGGCCCTGTCGTTTTTTTCAATTTTTGCCCGCTTTGGAAAATCCTTCATAATTTTCACACAATGCCCTCACGGTGCTTGATTTTACAAATTTTTCATTCAGGCCGCCCCTCTGGCCCCTTGTAGCAAGTTTTGGGACAATCCCCCACCCTTCCCATTTTTGACTTTTTCGACACTACCGGCCCTGTCGTTTTTTTCAATTTTTGGCCGCTTTGGAAAATCCTTCACAATTTTCACACAATGCCCTCACGGTGCTTGATTTTACACATTTTTCATTCAGGCCGCCCCTCTGGCCCCTTGTAGCAAGTTTTGGGACAATCCCCCACCCTTCCCATTTTTGACTTTTTCGACACTACCGGCACATTCGTTTTTTTTCAATTTTTGGCCGCTTTGGAAAATCCATCATAATTTTCACACAATGCCCTCACGGTGCTTGATTTTACAAATTTTTCATTCAGGCCGCCCCTCTGGCCCCTTGTAGCAAGTTTTGGGACAATCCCCCACCCTTCCCATTTTTGACTTTTTCGATACTACCGGCCCTGTCGTTTTTTTCAATTTTTGGCCGCTTTGGAAAATCCTTCATAATTTTCACACAATGCCCTCACGGTGCTTGATTTTACAAATTTTTCATTCAGGCCGCCCCTCTGGCCCCTTGTAGCAAGTTTTGGGACAATCCCCCACCCTTCCCATTTTTGACTTTTTCGACACTACCGGCCCTGTCGTTTTTTTCAATTTTTGGCCGCTTTGGAAAATCCTTGACAATTTTCACACAATGCCCTCACGGTGCTTGATTTTACACATTTTTCATTCAGGCCGCCCCTCTGGCCCCTTGTAGCAAGTTTTGGGACAATCCCCCACCCTTCCCATTTTTGACTTTTTCGACACTACCGGCCCTGTCGTTTTTTTCAATTTTTGGCCGCTTTGGAAAATCCTTCATAATTTTCACACAATGCCCTCACGGTGCTTGATTTTACAAATTTTTCATTCAGGCCGCCCCTCTGGCCCCTTGTAGCAAGTTTTGGGACAATCCCCCACCCTTCCCATTTTTGACTTTTTCGACACTACCGGCCCTGTCGTTTTTTTCAATTTTTGGCCGCTTTGGAAAATCCTTGACAATTTTCACACAATGCCCTCACGGTGCTTGATTTTACACATTTTTCATTCAGGCCGCCCCTCTGGCCCCTTGTAGCAAGTTTTGGGACAATCCCCCACCCTTCCCATTTTTGACTTTTTCGACACTACCGGCCCTGTCGTTTTTTTCAATTTTTGGCCGCTTTGGAAAATCCTTGACAATTTTCACACAATGCCCTCACGGTGCTTGATTTTACACATTTTTCATTCAGGCCGCCCCTCTTGCCCCTTGTAGCAAGTTTTGGGACAATCCCCCACCCTTCCCATTTTTGACTTTTTCGACACTACCGGCCCTGTCGTTTTTTTCAATTTTTGGCCGCTTTGGAAAATCCTTCATAATTTTCACACAATGCCCTCACGGTGCTTGATTTTACAAATTTTTCATTCAGGCCGCCCCTCTGGCCCCTTGTAGCAAGTTTTGGGACAATCCCCCACCCTTCCCATTTTTGACTTTTTCGACACTACCGGCCCTGTCGTTTTTTTCAATTTTTGGCCGCTTTGGAAAATCCTTCATAATTTTCACACAATGCCCTCACGGTGCTTGATTTTACAAATTTTTCATTCAGGCCGCCCCTCTGGCCCCTTGTAGCAAGTTTTGGGACAATCCCCCACCCTTCCCATTTTTGACTTTTTCGACACTACCGGCCCTGTCGTTTTTTTCAATTTTTGGCCGCTTTGGAAAATCCTTGACAATTTTCACACAATGCCCTCACGGTGCTTGATTTTACACATTTTTCATTCAGGCCGCCCCTCTGGCCCCTTGTAGCAAGTTTTGGGACAATCCCCCACCCTTCCCATTTTTGACTTTTTCGACACTACCGGCCCTGTCGTTTTTTTCAATTTTTGCCCGCTTTGGAAAATCCTTCACAATTTTCACACAATGCCCTCACGGTGCTTGATTTTACAAATTTTTCATTCAGGCCGCCCCTCTGGCCCCTTGTAGCAAGTTTTGGGACAATCCCCCACCCTTCCCATTTTTGACTTTTTCGACACTACCGGCCCTGTCGTTTTTTTCAATTTTTGGCCGCTTTGGAAAATCCTTGACAATTTTCACACAATGCCCTCACGGTGCTTGATTTTACACATTTTTCATTCAGGCCGCCCCTCTGGCCCCTTGTAGCAAGTTTTGGGACAATCCCCCACCCTTCCCATTTTTGACTTTTTCGACACTACCGGCCCTGTCGTTTTTTTCAATTTTTGGCCGCTTTGGAAAATCCTTCATAATTTTCACACAATGCCCTCACGGTGCTTGATTTTACAAATTTTTCATTCAGGCCGCCCCTCTGGCCCCTTGTAGCAAGTTTTGGGACAATCCCCCACCCTTCCCATTTTTGACTTTTTCGACACTACCGGCCCTGTCGTTTTTTTCAATTTTTGGCCGCTTTGGAAAATCCTTGACAATTTTCACACAATGCCCTCACGGTGCTTGATTTTACACATTTTTCATTCAGGCCGCCCCTCTGGCCCCTTGTAGCAAGTTTTGGGACAATCCCCCACCCTTCCCATTTTTGACTTTTTCGACACTACCGGCCCTGTCGTTTTTTTCAATTTTTGCCCGCTTTGGAAAATCCTTCATAATTTTTACACAATGCCCTCACGGTGCTTGATTTTACAAATTTTTCATTCAGGCCGCCCCTCTGGCCCCTTGTAGCAAGTTTTGGGACAATCCCCCCCCCTTCCCATTTTTGACTTTTTTGACACTACCGGCCCTGTCGTTTTTTTCAATTTTTGGCCGCTTTGGAAAATCCTTCACAATTTTCACACAATGCCCTCACGGTGCTTGATTTTACACATTTTTCATTCAGGCCGCCCCTCTGGCCCCTTGTAGCAAGTTTTGGGACAATCCCCCACCCTTCCCATTTTTGACTTTTTCGACACTACCGGCACATTCGTTTTTTTTCAATTTTTGGCCGCTTTGGAAAATCCTTCATAATTTTCACACAATGCCCTCACGGTGCTTGATTTTACACATTTTTCATTCAGGCCGCCCCTCTGGCCCCTTGTAGCAAGTTTTGGGACAATCCCCCACCCTTCCCATTTTTGACTTTTTCGACACTACCGGCCCTGTCGTTTTTTTCAATTTTTGCCCGCTTTGGAAAATCCTTCATAATTTTCACACAATGCCCTCACGGTGCTTGATTTTACAAATTTTTCATTCAGGCCGCCCCTCTGGCCCCTTGTAGCAAGTTTTGGGACAATCCCCCACCCTTCCCATTTTTGACTTTTTCGACACTACCGGCCCTGTCGTTTTTTTCAATTTTTGGCCGCTTTGGAAAATCCTTCATAATTTTCACACAATGCCCTCACGGTGCTTGATTTTACAAATTTTTCATTCAGGCCGCCCCTCTGGCCCCTTGTAGCAAGTTTTGGGACAATCCCCCACCCTTCCCATTTTTGACTTTTTCGACACTACCGGCCCTGTCGTTTTTTTCAATTTTTGGCCGCTTTGGAAAATCCTTGACAATTTTCACACAATGCCCTCACGGTGCTTGATTTTACACATTTTTCATTCAGGCCGCCCCTCTGGCCCCTTGTAGCAAGTTTTGGGACAATCCCCCACCCTTCCCATTTTTGACTTTTTCGACACTACCGGCCCTGTCGTTTTTTTCAATTTTTGCCCGCTTTGGAAAATCCTTCATAATTTTCACACAATGCCCTCACGGTGCTTGATTTTACAAATTTTTCATTCAGGCCGCCCCTCTGGCCCCTTGTAGCAAGTTTTGGGACAATCCCCCCCCCTTCCCATTTTTGACTTTTTCGACACTACCGGCCCTGTCGTTTTTTTCAATTTTTGGCCGCTTTGGAAAATCCTTCATAATTTTCACACAATGCCCTCACGGTGCTTGATTTTACAAATTTTTCATTCAGGCCGCCCCTCTGGCCCCTTGTAGCAAGTTTTGGGACAATCCCCCACCCTTCCCATTTTTGACTTTTTCGACACTACCGGCCCTGTCGTTTTTTTCAATTTTTGCCCGCTTTGGAAAATCCTTCATAATTTTCACACAATGCCCTCACGGTGCTTGATTTTACACATTTTTCATTCAGGCCGCCCCTCTGGCCCCTTGTAGCAAGTTTTGGGACAATCCCCCACCCTTCCCATTTTTGACTTTTTCGACACTACCGGCCCTGTCGTTTTTTTCAATTTTTGCCCGCTTTGGAAAATCCTTCATAATTTTCACACAATGCCCTCACGGTGCTTGATTTTACAAATTTTTCATTCAGGCCGCCCCTCTGGCCCCTTGTAGCAAGTTTTGGGACAATCCCCCACCCTTCCCATTTTTGACTTTTTCGACACTACCGGCCCTGTCGTTTTTTTCAATTTTTGGCCGCTTTGGAAAATCCTTCATAATTTTCACACAATGCCCTCACGGTGCTTGATTTTACAAATTTTTCATTCAGGCCGCCCCTCTGGCCCCTTGTAGCAAGTTTTGGGACAATCCCCCACCCTTCCCATTTTTGACTTTTTCGACACTACCGGCCCTGTCGTTTTTTTCAATTTTTGGCCGCTTTGGAAAATCCTTGACAATTTTCACACAATGCCCTCACGGTGCTTGATTTTACACGTTTTTTTCAATTTTTGTACAATTTTCACACAATGCCCTCACGGTGCTTGATTTTACACATTTTTCATTCAGGCCGCCCCTCTGGCCCCTTGTAGCAAGTTTTGGGACAATCCCCCACCCTTCCCATTTTTGACTTTTTCGACACTACCGGCCCTGTCGTTTTTTTCAATTTTTGGCCGCTTTGGAAAATCCTTCATAATTTTCACACAATGCCCTCACGGTGCTTGATTTTACAAATTTTTCATTCAGGCCGCCCCTCTGGCCCCTTGTAGCAAGTTTTGGGACAATCCCCCACCCTTCCCATTTTTGACTTTTTCGACACTACCGGCCCTGTCGTTTTTTTCAATTTTTGGCCGCTTTGGAAAATCCTTCACAATTTTCACACAATGCCCTCACGGTGCTTGATTTTACACATTTTTCATTCAGGCCGCCCCTCTGGCCCCTTGTAGCAAGTTTTGGGACAATCCCCCACCCTTCCCATTTTTGACTTTTTCGACACTACCGGCACATTCGTTTTTTTTCAATTTTTGCCCGCTTTGGAAAATCCTTCACAATTTTCACACAATGCCCTCACGGTGCTTGATTTTACAAATTTTTCATTCAGGCCGCCCCTCTGGCCCCTTGTAGCAAGTTTTGGGACAATCCCCCACCCTTCCCATTTTTGACTTTTTCGACACTACCGGCACATTCGTTTTTTTTCAATTTTTGGCCGCTTTGGAAAATCCTTCATAATTTTCACACAATGCCCTCACGGTGCTTGATTTTACACATTTTTCATTCAGGCCGCCCCTCTGGCCCCTTGTAGCAAGTTTTGGGACAATCCCCCACCCTTCCCATTTTTGACTTTTTCGACACTACCGGCCCTGTCGTTTTTTTCAATTTTTGGCCGCTTTGGAAAATCCTTGACAATTTTCACACAATGCCCTCACGGTGCTTGATTTTACAAATTTTTCATTCAGGCCGCCCCTCTGGCCCCTTGTAGCAAGTTTTGGGACAATCCCCCACCCTTCCCATTTTTGACTTTTTCGACACTACCGGCCCTGTCGTTTTTTTCAATTTTTGCCCGCTTTGGAAAATCCTTCATAATTTTCACACAATGCCCTCACGGTGCTTGATTTTACAAATTTTTCATTCAGGCCGCCCCTCTGGCCCCTTGTAGCAAGTTTTGGGACAATCCCCCACCCTTCCCATTTTTGACTTTTTCGACACTACCGGCCCTGTCGTTTTTTTCAATTTTTGGCCGCTTTGGAAAATCCTTCATAATTTTCACACAATGCCCTCACGGTGCTTGATTTTACAAATTTTTCATTCAGGCCGCCCCTCTGGCCCCTTGTAGCAAGTTTTGGGACAATCCCCCACCCTTCCCATTTTTGACTTTTTCGACACTACCGGCCCTGTCGTTTTTTTCAATTTTTGGCCGCTTTGGAAAATCCTTCACAATTTTCACACAATGCCCTCACGGTGCTTGATTTTACACATTTTTCATTCAGGCCGCCCCTCTGGCCCCTTGTAGCAAGTTTTGGGACAATCCCCCACCCTTCCCATTTTTGACTTTTTCGACACTACCGGCACATTCGTTTTTTTTCAATTTTTGGCCGCTTTGGAAAATCCATCATAATTTTCACACAATGCCCTCACGGTGCTTGATTTTACAAATTTTTCATTCAGGCCGCCCCTCTGGCCCCTTGTAGCAAGTTTTGGGACAATCCCCCACCCTTCCCATTTTTGACTTTTTCGATACTACCGGCCCTGTCGTTTTTTTCAATTTTTGGCCGCTTTGGAAAATCCTTCATAATTTTCACACAATGCCCTCACGGTGCTTGATTTTACAAATTTTTCATTCAGGCCGCCCCTCTGGCCCCTTGTAGCAAGTTTTGGGACAATCCCCCACCCTTCCCATTTTTGACTTTTTCGACACTACCGGCCCTGTCGTTTTTTTCAATTTTTGGCCGCTTTGGAAAATCCTTGACAATTTTCACACAATGCCCTCACGGTGCTTGATTTTACACATTTTTCATTCAGGCCGCCCCTCTGGCCCCTTGTAGCAAGTTTTGGGACAATCCCCCACCCTTCCCATTTTTGACTTTTTCGACACTACCGGCCCTGTCGTTTTTTTCAATTTTTGCCCGCTTTGGAAAATCCTTCATAATTTTCACACAATGCCCTCACGGTGCTTGATTTTACAAATTTTTCATTCAGGCCGCCCCTCTGGCCCCTTGTAGCAAGTTTTGGGACAATCCCCCACCCTTCCCATTTTTGACTTTTTCGACACTACCGGCCCTGTCGTTTTTTTCAATTTTTGGCCGCTTTGGAAAATCCTTCATAATTTTCACACAATGCCCTCACGGTGCTTGATTTTACAAATTTTTCATTCAGGCCGCCCCTCTGGCCCCTTGTAGCAAGTTTTGGGACAATCCCCCACCCTTCCCATTTTTGACTTTTTCGACACTACCGGCCCTGTCGTTTTTTTCAATTTTTGGCCGCTTTGGAAAATCCTTCACAATTTTCACACAATGCCCTCACGGTGCTTGATTTTACACATTTTTCATTCAGGCCGCCCCTCTGGCCCCTTGTAGCAAGTTTTGGGACAATCCCCCACCCTTCCCATTTTTGACTTTTTCGACACTACCGGCACATTCGTTTTTTTTCAATTTTTGGCCGCTTTGGAAAATCCATCATAATTTTCACACAATGCCCTCACGGTGCTTGATTTTACAAATTTTTCATTCAGGCCGCCCCTCTGGCCCCTTGTAGCAAGTTTTGGGACAATCCCCCACCCTTCCCATTTTTGACTTTTTCGATACTACCGGCCCTGTCGTTTTTTTCAATTTTTGGCCGCTTTGGAAAATCCTTCATAATTTTCACACAATGCCCTCACGGTGCTTGATTTTACAAATTTTTCATTCAGGCCGCCCCTCTGGCCCCTTGTAGCAAGTTTTGGGACAATCCCCCACCCTTCCCATTTTTGACTTTTTCGACACTACCGGCCCTGTCGTTTTTTTCAATTTTTGGCCGCTTTGGAAAATCCTTGACAATTTTCACACAATGCCCTCACGGTGCTTGATTTTACACATTTTTCATTCAGGCCGCCCCTCTGGCCCCTTGTAGCAAGTTTTGGGACAATCCCCCACCCTTCCCATTTTTGACTTTTTCGACACTACCGGCCCTGTCGTTTTTTTCAATTTTTGGCCGCTTTGGAAAATCCTTCATAATTTTCACACAATGCCCTCACGGTGCTTGATTTTACAAATTTTTCATTCAGGCCGCCCCTCTGGCCCCTTGTAGCAAGTTTTGGGACAATCCCCCACCCTTCCCATTTTTGACTTTTTCGACACTACCGGCCCTGTCGTTTTTTTCAATTTTTGGCCGCTTTGGAAAATCCTTGACAATTTTCACACAATGCCCTCACGGTGCTTGATTTTACACATTTTTCATTCAGGCCGCCCCTCTGGCCCCTTGTAGCAAGTTTTGGGACAATCCCCCACCCTTCCCATTTTTGACTTTTTCGACACTACCGGCCCTGTCGTTTTTTTCAATTTTTGGCCGCTTTGGAAAATCCTTGACAATTTTCACACAATGCCCTCACGGTGCTTGATTTTACACATTTTTCATTCAGGCCGCCCCTCTGGCCCCTTGTAGCAAGTTTTGGGACAATCCCCCACCCTTCCCATTTTTGACTTTTTCGACACTACCGGCCCTGTCGTTTTTTTCAATTTTTGGCCGCTTTGGAAAATCCTTGACAATTTTCACACAATGCCCTCACGGTGCTTGATTTTACAAATTTTTCATTCAGGCCGCCCCTCTTGCCCCTTGTAGCAAGTTTTGGGACAATCCCCCACCCTTCCCATTTTTGACTTTTTCGACACTACCGGCACATTCGTTTTTTTTCAATTTTTGGCCGCTTTGGAAAATCCTTCATAATTTTCACACAATGCCCTCACGGTGCTTGATTTTACACATTTTTCATTCAGGCCGCCCCTCTGGCCCCTTGTAGCAAGTTTTGGGACAATCCCCCACCCTTCCCATTTTTGACTTTTTCGACACTACCGGCCCTGTCGTTTTTTTCAATTTTTGCCCGCTTTGGAAAATCCTTCATAATTTTCACACAATGCCCTCACGGTGCTTGATTTTACAAATTTTTCATTCAGGCCGCCCCTCTGGCCCCTTGTAGCAAGTTTTGGGACAATCCCCCACCCTTCCCATTTTTGACTTTTTCGACACTACCGGCCCTGTCGTTTTTTTCAATTTTTGGCCGCTTTGGAAAATCCTTCATAATTTTCACACAATGCCCTCACGGTGCTTGATTTTACAAATTTTTCATTCAGGCCGCCCCTCTGGCCCCTTGTAGCAAGTTTTGGGACAATCCCCCACCCTTCCCATTTTTGACTTTTTCGACACTACCGGCCCTGTCGTTTTTTTCAATTTTTGGCCGCTTTGGAAAATCCTTGACAATTTTCACACAATGCCCTCACGGTGCTTGATTTTACACATTTTTCATTCAGGCCGCCCCTCTGGCCCCTTGTAGCAAGTTTTGGGACAATCCCCCACCCTTCCCATTTTTGACTTTTTCGACACTACCGGCCCTGTCGTTTTTTTCAATTTTTGCCCGCTTTGGAAAATCCTTCATAATTTTCACACAATGCCCTCACGGTGCTTGATTTTACAAATTTTTCATTCAGGCCGCCCCTCTGGCCCCTTGTAGCAAGTTTTGGGACAATCCCCCCCCCTTCCCATTTTTGACTTTTTCGACACTACCGGCCCTGTCGTTTTTTTCAATTTTTGGCCGCTTTGGAAAATCCTTCACAATTTTCACACAATGCCCTCACGGTGCTTGATTTTACACATTTTTCATTCAGGCCGCCCCTCTGGCCCCTTGTAGCAAGTTTTGGGACAATCCCCCACCCTTCCCATTTTTGACTTTTTCGACACTACCGGCACATTCGTTTTTTTTCAATTTTTGGCCGCTTTGGAAAATCCTTCATAATTTTCACACAATGCCCTCACGGTGCTTGATTTTACACATTTTTCATTCAGGCCGCCCCTCTGGCCCCTTGTAGCAAGTTTTGGGACAATCCCCCACCCTTCCCATTTTTGACTTTTTCGACACTACCGGCCCTGTCGTTTTTTTCAATTTTTGCCCGCTTTGGAAAATCCTTCATAATTTTCACACAATGCCCTCACGGTGCTTGATTTTACAAATTTTTCATTCAGGCCGCCCCTCTGGCCCCTTGTAGCAAGTTTTGGGACAATCCCCCACCCTTCCCATTTTTGACTTTTTCGACACTACCGGCCCTGTCGTTTTTTTCAATTTTTGCCCGCTTTGGAAAATCCTTCATAATTTTCACACAATGCCCTCACGGTGCTTGATTTTACAAATTTTTCATTCAGGCCGCCCCTCTGGCCCCTTGTAGCAAGTTTTGGGACAATCCCCCACCCTTCCCATTTTTGACTTTTTCGACACTACCGGCCCTGTCGTTTTTTTCAATTTTTGGCCGCTTTGGAAAATCCTTGACAATTTTCACACAATGCCCTCACGGTGCTTGATTTTACACATTTTTCATTCAGGCCGCCCCTCTGGCCCCTTGTAGCAAGTTTTGGGACAATCCCCCACCCTTCCCATTTTTGACTTTTTCGACACTACCGGCCCTGTCGTTTTTTTCAATTTTTGCCCGCTTTGGAAAATCCTTCATAATTTTCACACAATGCCCTCACGGTGCTTGATTTTACAAATTTTTCATTCAGGCCGCCCCTCTGGCCCCTTGTAGCAAGTTTTGGGACAATCCCCCACCCTTCCCATTTTTGACTTTTTCGACACTACCGGCCCTGTCGTTTTTTTCAATTTTTGGCCGCTTTGGAAAATCCTTCATAATTTTCACACAATGCCCTCACGGTGCTTGATTTTACAAATTTTTCATTCAGGCCGCCCCTCTGGCCCCTTGTAGCAAGTTTTGGGACAATCCCCCACCCTTCCCATTTTTGACTTTTTCGACACTACCGGCCCTGTCGTTTTTTTCAATTTTTGGCCGCTTTGGAAAATCCTTCACAATTTTCACACAATGCCCTCACGGTGCTTGATTTTACACATTTTTCATTCAGGCCGCCCCTCTGGCCCCTTGTAGCAAGTTTTGGGACAATCCCCCACCCTTCCCATTTTTGACTTTTTCGACACTACCGGCCCTGTCGTTTTTTTCAATTTTTGGCCGCTTTGGAAAATCCTTCATAATTTTCACACAATGCCCTCACGGTGCTTGATTTTACAAATTTTTCATTCAGGCCGCCCCTCTGGCCCCTTGTAGCAAGTTTTGGGACAATCCCCCACCCTTCCCATTTTTGACTTTTTCGACACTACCGGCCCTGTCGTTTTTTTCAATTTTTGGCCGCTTTGGAAAATCCTTCACAATTTTCACACAATGCCCTCACGGTGCTTGATTTTACACATTTTTCATTCAGGCCGCCCCTCTGGCCCCTTGTAGCAAGTTTTGGGACAATCCCCCACCCTTCCCATTTTTGACTTTTTCGACACTACCGGCACATTCGTTTTTTTTCAATTTTTGGCCGCTTTGGAAAATCCTTCATAATTTTCACACAATGCCCTCACGGTGCTTGATTTTACAAATTTTTCATTCAGGCCGCCCCTCTGGCCCCTTGTAGCAAGTTTTGGGACAATCCCCCACCCTTCCCATTTTTGACTTTTTCGACACTACCGGCCCTGTCGTTTTTTTCAATTTTTGGCCGCTTTGGAAAATCCTTCACAATTTTCACACAATGCCCTCACGGTGCTTGATTTTACACATTTTTCATTCAGGCCGCCCCTCTGGCCCCTTGTAGCAAGTTTTGGGACAATCCCCCACCCTTCCCATTTTTGACTTTTTCGACACTACCGGCCCTGTCGTTTTTTTCAATTTTTGGCCGCTTTGGAAAATCCTTGACAATTTTCACACAATGCCCTCACGGTGCTTGATTTTACACATTTTTCATTCAGGCCGCCCCTCTTGCCCCTTGTAGCAAGTTTTGGGACAATCCCCCACCCTTCCCATTTTTGACTTTTTCGACACTACCGGCCCTGTCGTTTTTTTCAATTTTTGGCCGCTTTGGAAAATCCTTCATAATTTTCACACAATGCCCTCACGGTGCTTGATTTTACAAATTTTTCATTCAGGCCGCCCCTCTGGCCCCTTGTAGCAAGTTTTGGGACAATCCCCCACCCTTCCCATTTTTGACTTTTTCGACACTACCGGCCCTGTCGTTTTTTTCAATTTTTGGCCGCTTTGGAAAATCCTTCATAATTTTCACACAATGCCCTCACGGTGCTTGATTTTACAAATTTTTCATTCAGGCCGCCCCTCTGGCCCCTTGTAGCAAGTTTTGGGACAATCCCCCACCCTTCCCATTTTTGACTTTTTCGACACTACCGGCCCTGTCGTTTTTTTCAATTTTTGGCCGCTTTGGAAAATCCTTGACAATTTTCACACAATGCCCTCACGGTGCTTGATTTTACACATTTTTCATTCAGGCCTCCCCTCTGGCCCCTTGTAGCAAGTTTTGGGACAATCCCCCACCCTTCCCATTTTTGACTTTTTCGACACTACCGGCCCTGTCGTTTTTTTCAATTTTTGGCCGCTTTGGAAAATCCTTGACAATTTTCACACAATGCCCTCACGGTGCTTGATTTTACACATTTTTCATTCAGGCCGCCCCTCTGGCCCCTTGTAGCAAGTTTTGGGACAATCCCCCACCCTTCCCATTTTTGACTTTTTCGACACTACCGGCCCTGTCGTTTTTTTCAATTTTTGCCCGCTTTGGAAAATCCTTCATAATTTTCACACAATGCCCTCACGGTGCTTGATTTTACAAATTTTTCATTCAGGCCGCCCCTCTGGCCCCTTGTAGCAAGTTTTGGGACAATCCCCCACCCTTCCCATTTTTGACTTTTTCGACACTACCGGCCCTGTCGTTTTTTTCAATTTTTGGCCGCTTTGGAAAATCCTTCACAATTTTCACACAATGCCCTCACGGTGCTTGATTTTACACATTTTTCATTCAGGCCGCCCCTCTGGCCCCTTGTAGCAAGTTTTGGGACAATCCCCCACCCTTCCCATTTTTGACTTTTTCGACACTACCGGCACATTCGTTTTTTTTCAATTTTTGGCCGCTTTGGAAAATCCATCATAATTTTCACACAATGCCCTCACGGTGCTTGATTTTACAAATTTTTCATTCAGGCCGCCCCTCTGGCCCCTTGTAGCAAGTTTTGGGACAATCCCCCACCCTTCCCATTTTTGACTTTTTCGATACTACCGGCCCTGTCGTTTTTTTCAATTTTTGGCCGCTTTGGAAAATCCTTCATAATTTTCACACAATGCCCTCACGGTGCTTGATTTTACAAATTTTTCATTCAGGCCGCCCCTCTGGCCCCTTGTAGCAAGTTTTGGGACAATCCCCCACCCTTCCCATTTTTGACTTTTTCGACACTACCGGCCCTGTCGTTTTTTTCAATTTTTGGCCGCTTTGGAAAATCCTTGACAATTTTCACACAATGCCCTCACGGTGCTTGATTTTACACATTTTTCATTCAGGCCGCCCCTCTGGCCCCTTGTAGCAAGTTTTGGGACAATCCCCCACCCTTCCCATTTTTGACTTTTTCGACACTACCGGCCCTGTCGTTTTTTTCAATTTTTGGCCGCTTTGGAAAATCCTTCATAATTTTCACACAATGCCCTCACGGTGCTTGATTTTACAAATTTTTCATTCAGGCCGCCCCTCTGGCCCCTTGTAGCAAGTTTTGGGACAATCCCCCACCCTTCCCATTTTTGACTTTTTCGACACTACCGGCCCTGTCGTTTTTTTCAATTTTTGGCCGCTTTGGAAAATCCTTGACAATTTTCACACAATGCCCTCACGGTGCTTGATTTTACACATTTTTCATTCAGGCCGCCCCTCTGGCCCCTTGTAGCAAGTTTTGGGACAATCCCCCACCCTTCCCATTTTTGACTTTTTCGACACTACCGGCCCTGTCGTTTTTTTCAATTTTTGGCCGCTTTGGAAAATCCTTGACAATTTTCACACAATGCCCTCACGGTGCTTGATTTTACACATTTTTCATTCAGGCCGCCCCTCTTGCCCCTTGTAGCAAGTTTTGGGACAATCCCCCACCCTTCCCATTTTTGACTTTTTCGACACTACCGGCCCTGTCGTTTTTTTCAATTTTTGGCCGCTTTGGAAAATCCTTCATAATTTTCACACAATGCCCTCACGGTGCTTGATTTTACAAATTTTTCATTCAGGCCGCCCCTCTGGCCCCTTGTAGCAAGTTTTGGGACAATCCCCCACCCTTCCCATTTTTGACTTTTTCGACACTACCGGCCCTGTCGTTTTTTTCAATTTTTGGCCGCTTTGGAAAATCCTTCATAATTTTCACACAATGCCCTCACGGTGCTTGATTTTACAAATTTTTCATTCAGGCCGCCCCTCTGGCCCCTTGTAGCAAGTTTTGGGACAATCCCCCACCCTTCCCATTTTTGACTTTTTCGACACTACCGGCCCTGTCGTTTTTTTCAATTTTTGGCCGCTTTGGAAAATCCTTGACAATTTTCACACAATGCCCACACGGTGCTTGATTTTACACATTTTTCATTCAGGCCGCCCCTCTGGCCCCTTGTAGCAAGTTTTGGGACAATCCCCCACCCTTCCCATTTTTGACTTTTTCGACACTACCGGCCCTGTCGTTTTTTTCAATTTTTGGCCGCTTTGGAAAATCCTTCATAATTTTCACACAATGCCCTCACGGTGCTTGATTTTACAAATTTTTCATTCAGGCCGCCCCTCTGGCCCCTTGTAGCAAGTTTTGGGACAATCCCCCACCCTTCTCATTTTTGACTTTTTCGACACTACCGGCCCTGTCGTTTTTTTCAATTTTTGGCCGCTTTGGAAAATCCTTGACAATTTTCACACAAAGCCCTCACGGTGCTTGATTTTACACATTTTTCATTCAGGCCGCCCCTCTGGCCCCTTGTAGCAAGTTTTGGGACAATCCCCCACCCTTCCCATTTTTGACTTTTTCGACACTACCGGCCCTGTCGTTTTTTTCAATTTTTGGCCGCTTTGGAAAATCCTTCACAATTTTCACACAATGCCCTCACGGTGCTTGATTTTACACATTTTTCATTCAGGCCGCCCCTCTGGCCCCTTGTAGCAAGTTTTGGGACAATCCCCCACCCTTCCCATTTTTGACTTTTTCGACACTACCGGCCCTGTCGTTTTTTTCAATTTTTGGCCGCTTTGGAAAATCCTTGACAATTTTCACACAATGCCCTCACGGTGCTTGATTTTACACATTTTTCATTCAGGCCGCCCCTCTTGCCCCTTGTAGCAAGTTTTGGGACAATCCCCCACCCTTCCCATTTTTGACTTTTTCGACACTACCGGCCCTGTCGTTTTTTTCAATTTTTGGCCGCTTTGGAAAATCCTTCATAATTTTCACACAATGCCCTCACGGTGCTTGATTTTACAAATTTTTCATTCAGGCCGCCCCTCTGGCCCCTTGTAGCAAGTTTTGGGACAATCCCCCACCCTTCCCATTTTTGACTTTTTCGACACTACCGGCCCTGTCGTTTTTTTCAATTTTTGGCCGCTTTGGAAAATCCTTCATAATTTTCACACAATGCCCTCACGGTGCTTGATTTTACAAATTTTTCATTCAGGCCGCCCCTCTGGCCCCTTGTAGCAAGTTTTGGGACAATCCCCCACCCTTCCCATTTTTGACTTTTTCGACACTACCGGCCCTGTCGTTTTTTTCAATTTTTGGCCGCTTTGGAAAATCCTTGACAATTTTCACACAATGCCCTCACGGTGCTTGATTTTACACATTTTTCATTCAGGCCGCTCCTCTGGCCCCTTGTAGCAAGTTTTGGGACAATCCCCCACCCTTCCCATTTTTGACTTTTTCGACACTACCGGCCCTGTCGTTTTTTTCAATTTTTGCCCGCTTTGGAAAATCCTTCATAATTTTCACACAATGCCCTCACGGTGCTTGATTTTACAAATTTTTCATTCAGGCCGCCCCTCTGGCCCCTTGTAGCAAGTTTTGGGACAATCCCCCACCCTTCCCATTTTTGACTTTTTCGACACTACCGGCCCTGTCGTTTTTTTCAATTTTTGGCCGCTTTGGAAAATCCTTGACAATTTTCACACAATGCCCACACGGTGCTTGATTTTACACATTTTTCATTCAGGCCGCCCCTCTGGCCCCTTGTAGCAAGTTTTGGGACAATCCCCCACCCTTCCCATTTTTGACTTTTTCGACACTACCGGCCCTGTCGTTTTTTTCAATTTTTGGCCGCTTTGGAAAATCCTTCATAATTTTCACACAATGCCCTCACGGTGCTTGATTTTACAAATTTTTCATTCAGGCCGCCCCTCTGGCCCCTTGTAGCAAGTTTTGGGACAATCCCCCACCCTTCTCATTTTTGACTTTTTCGACACTACCGGCCCTGTCGTTTTTTTCAATTTTTGGCCGCTTTGGAAAATCCTTGACAATTTTCACACAATGCCCTCACGGTGCTTGATTTTACACATTTTTCATTCAGGCCGCCCCTCTGGCCCCTTGTAGCAAGTTTTGGGACAATCCCCCACCCTTCCCATTTTTGACTTTTTCGACACTACCGGCCCTGTCGTTTTTTTCAATTTTTGGCCGCTTTGGAAAATCCTTGACAATTTTCACACAATGCCCTCACGGTGCTTGATTTTACACATTTTTCATTCAGGCCGCCCCTCTGGCCCCTTGTAGCAAGTTTTGGGACAATCCCCCACCCTTCCCATTTTTGACTTTTTCGACACTACCGGCCCTGTCGTTTTTTTCAATTTTTGGCCGCTTTGGAAAATCCTTGACAATTTTCACACAATGCCCTCACGGTGCTTGATTTTACAAATTTTTCATTCAGGCCGCCCCTCTGGCCCCTTGTAGCAAGTTTTGGGACAATCCCCCACCCTTCCCATTTTTGACTTTTTCGACACTACCGGCCCTGTCGTTTTTTTCAATTTTTGGCCGCTTTGGAAAATCCTTCACAATTTTCACACAATGCCCTCACGGTGCTTGATTTTACACATTTTTCATTCAGGCCGCCCCTCTGGCCCCTTGTAGCAAGTTTTGGGACAATCCCCCACCCTTCCCATTTTTGACTTTTTCGACACTACCGGCCCTGTCGTTTTTTTCAATTTTTGGCCGCTTTGGAAAATCCTTCATAATTTTCACACAATGCCCTCACGGTGCTTGATTTTACAAATTTTTCATTCAGGCCGCCCCTCTGGCCCCTTGTAGCAAGTTTTGGGACAATCCCCCACCCTTCCCATTTTTGACTTTTTCGACACTACCGGCCCTGTCGTTTTTTTCAATTTTTGGCCGCTTTGGAAAATCCTTGACAATTTTCACACAATGCCCTCACGGTGCTTGATTTTACACATTTTTCATTCAGGCCGCCCCTCTGGCCCCTTGTAGCAAGTTTTGGGACAATCCCCCACCCTTCCCATTTTTGACTTTTTCGACACTACCGGCCCTGTCGTTTTTTTCAATTTTTGGCCGCTTTGGAAAATCCTTGACAATTTTCACACAATGCCCTCACGGTGCTTGATTTTACACATTTTTCATTCAGGCCGCCCCTCTGGCCCCTTGTAGCAAGTTTTGGGACAATCCCCCACCCTTCCCATTTTTGACTTTTTCGACACTACCGGCCCTGTCGTTTTTTTCAATTTTTGGCCGCTTTGGAAAATCCTTGACAATTTTCACACAATGCCCTCACGGTGCTTGATTTTACACATTTTTCATTCAGGCCGCCCCTCTGGCCCCTTGTAGCAAGTTTTGGGACAATCCCCCACCCTTCCCATTTTTGACTTTTTCGACACTACCGGCCCTGTCGTTTTTTTCAATTTTTGGCCGCTTTGGAAAATCCTTGACAATTTTCACACAATGCCCTCACGGTGCTTGATTTTACACATTTTTCATTCAGGCCGCCCCTCTTGCCCCTTGTAGCAAGTTTTGGGACAATCCCCCACCCTTCCCATTTTTGACTTTTTCGACACTACCGGCCCTGTCGTTTTTTTCAATTTTTGGCCGCTTTGGAAAATCCTTCATAATTTTCACACAATGCCCTCACGGTGCTTGATTTTACAAATTTTTCA
This sequence comes from Scomber japonicus, assembly GCF_027409825.1. NCBI lineage: Eukaryota > Metazoa > Chordata > Actinopteri > Scombriformes > Scombridae > Scomber > Scomber japonicus. The sequence goes on from NW_026518501.1 coordinate 66,379, forward strand.
TTCAGGCCGCCCCTCTGGCCCCTTGTAGCAAGTTTTGGGACAATCCCCCACCCTTCTCATTTTTGACTTTTTCGACACTACCGGCCCTGTCGTTTTTTTCAATTTTTGGCCGCTTTGGAAAATCCTTGACAATTTTCACACAAAGCCCTCACGGTGCTTGATTTTACACATTTTTCATTCAGGCCGCCCCTCTGGCCCCTTGTAGCAAGTTTTGGGACAATCCCCCACCCTTCCCATTTTTGACTTTTTCGACACTACCGGCCCTGTCGTTTTTTTCAATTTTTGGCCGCTTTGGAAAATCCTTCACAATTTTCACACAATGCCCTCACGGTGCTTGATTTTACACATTTTTCATTCAGGCCGCCCCTCTGGCCCCTTGTAGCAAGTTTTGGGACAATCCCCCACCCTTCCCATTTTTGACTTTTTCGACACTACCGGCCCTGTCGTTTTTTTCAATTTTTGGCCGCTTTGGAAAATCCTTGACAATTTTCACACAATGCCCTCACGGTGCTTGATTTTACACATTTTTCATTCAGGCCGCCCCTCTTGCCCCTTGTAGCAAGTTTTGGGACAATCCCCCACCCTTCCCATTTTTGACTTTTTCGACACTACCGGCCCTGTCGTTTTTTTCAATTTTTGGCCGCTTTGGAAAATCCTTGACAATTTTCACACAATGCCCTCACGGTGCTTGATTTTACACATTTTTCATTCAGGCCGCCCCTCTTGCCCCTTGTAGCAAGTTTTGGGACAATCCCCCACCCTTCCCATTTTTGACTTTTTCGACACTACCGGCCCTGTCAGTTTTTTTCAATTTTTGCCCCGCTATGGAAAATCCTTCACAATTTTCACAC
>NW_026518502.1:0-60401 GCF_027409825.1 Scomber japonicus
GGGGGATTGTCCCAAAACTTGCTACAAGGGGCCAGAGGGGCGGCCTGAATGAAAAATTTGTAAAATCAAGCACCGTGAGGGCATTGTGTGAAAATTGTGAAGGATTTTCCAAAGCGGCCAAAAATTGAAAAAAACGACAGGGCCGGTAGTGTCGAAAAAGTCAAAAATGGGAAGGGTGGGGGATTGTCCCAAAACTTGCTACAAGGGGCCAGAGGGGCGGCCTGAATGAAAAATTTGTAAAATCAAGCACCGTGAGGGCATTGTGTGAAAATTATGAAGGATTTTCCAAAGCGGCCAAAAATTGAAAAAAACGACAGGGCCGGTAGTGTCGAAAAAGTCAAAAATGGGAAGGGTGGGGGATTGTCCCAAAACTTGCTACAAGGGGCCAGAGGGGCGGCCTGAATGAAAAATTTGTAAAATCAAGCACCGTGAGGGCATTGTGTGAAAATTATGAAGGATTTTCCAAAGCGGCCAAAAATTGAAAAAAACGACAGGGCCGGTAGTGTCGAAAAAGTCAAAAATGGGAAGGGTGGGGGATTGTCCCAAAACTTGCTACAAGGGGCCAGAGGGGCGGCCTGAATGAAAAATGTATAAAATCAAGCACCGTGAGGGCATTGTGTGAAAATTATGAAGGATTTTCCAAAGCGGGCAAAAATTGAAAAAAACGACAGGGCCGGTAGTGTCGAAAAAGTCAAAAATGGGAAGGGTGGGGGATTGTCCCAAAACTTGCTACAAGGGGCCAGAGGGGCGGCCTGAATGAAAAATGTGTAAAATCAAGCACCGTGAGGGCATTGTGTGAAAATTGTGAAGGATTTTCCAAAGCGGCCAAAAATTGAAAAAAACGACAGGGCCGGTAGTGTCGAAAAAGTCAAAAATGGGAAGGGTGGGGGATTGTCCCAAAACTTGCTACAAGGGGCCAGAGGGGCGGCCTGAATGAAAAATTTGTCAAATCAAGCACCGTGAGGGCATTGTGTGAAAATTGTGAAGGATTTTCCAAAGCGGGCAAAAATTGAAAAAAACGACAGGGCCGGTAGTGTCGAAAAAGTCAAAAATGGGAAGGGTGGGGGATTGTCCCAAAACCTGCTACAAGGGGCCAGAGGGGCGGCCTGAATGAAAAATTTGTAAAATCAAGCACCGTGAGGGCATTGTGTGAAAATTATGAAGGATTTTCCAAAGCAGCCAAAAATTGAAAAAAACGACAGGGCCGGTAGTGTCGAAAAAGTCAAAAATGGGAAGGGTGGGGGATTGTCCCAAAACTTGCTACAAGGGGCCAGAGGGGCGGCCTGAATGAAAAATTTGTAAAATCAAGCACCATGAGGGCATTGTGTGAAAATTATGAAGGATTTTCCAAAGCGGGCAAAAATTGAAAAAAACGACAGGGCCGGTAGTGTCGAAAAAGTCAAAAATGGGAAGGGTGGGGGATTGTCCCAAAACTTGCTACAAGGGGCCAGAGGGGCGGCCTGAATGAAAAATGTATAAAATCAAGCACCGTGAGGGCATTGTGTGAAAATTATGAAGGATTTTCCAAAGCGGCCAAAAATTGAAAAAAAACGAATTTGCCGGTAGTGTCGAAAAAGTCAAAAATGGGAAGGGTGGGGGATTGTCCCAAAACTTGCTACAAGGGGCCAGAGGGGCGGCCTGAATGAAAAATTTGTATAATCAAGCACCGTGAGGGCATTGTGTGAAAATTATGAAGGATTTTCCAAAGCGGCCAAAAATTGAAAAAAACGACAGGGCCGGTAGTGTCGAAAAAGTCAAAAATGGGAAGGGTGGGGGATTGTCCCAAAACTTGCTACAAGGGGCCAGAGGGGCGGCCTGAATGAAAAATTTGTAAAATCAAGCACCGTGAGGGCATTGTGTGAAAATTATGAAGGATTTTCCAAAGCGGCCAAAAATTGAAAAAAACGACAGGGCCGGTAGTGTCGAAAAAGTCAAAAATGGGAAGGGTGGGGGATTGTCCCAAAACTTGCTACAAGGGGCCAGAGGGGCGGCCTGAATGAAAAATTTGTAAAATCAAGCACCGTGAGGGCATTGTGTGAAAATTGTGAAGGATTTTCCAAAGCGGGCAAAAATTGAAAAAAACGACAGGGCCGGTAGTGTCGAAAAAGTCAAAAATGGGAAGGGTGGGGGATTGTCCCAAAACTTGCTACAAGGGGCCAGAGGGGCGGCCTGAATGAAAAATGTGTAAAATCAAGCACCGTGAGGGCATTGTGTGAAAATTGTCAAGGATTTTCCAAAGCGGCCAAAAATTGAAAAAAACGACAGGGCCGGTAGTGTCGAAAAAGTCAAAAATGGGAAGGGTGGGGGATTGTCCCAAAACTTGCTACAAGGGGCCAGAGGGGCGGCCTGAATGAAAAATGTGTAAAATCAAGCACCGTGAGGGCATTGTGTGAAAATTGTCAAGGATTTTCCAAAGCGGCCAAAAATTGAAAAAAACGACAGGGCCGGTAGTGTCGAAAAAGTCAAAAATGGGAAGGGTGGGGGATTGTCCCAAAACTTGCTACAAGGGGCCAGAGGGGCGGCCTGAATGAAAAATTTGTAAAATCAAGCACCGTGAGGGCATTGTGTGAAAATTATGAAGGATTTTCCAAAGCGACCAAAAATTGAAAAAAACGACAGGGCCGGTAGTGTCGAAAAAGTCAAAAATGGGAAGGGTGGGGGATTGTCCCAAAACTTGCTACAAGGGGCCAGAGGGGCGGCCTGAATGAAAAATTTGTAAAATCAAGCACCGTGAGGGCATTGTGTGAAAATTATGAAGGATTTTCCAAAGCGGCCTGAATGAAAAATGTGTAAAATCAAGCACCGTGAGGGCATTGTGTGAAAATTGTGAAGGATTTTCCAAAGCGGCCAAAAATTGAAAAAAACGACAGGGCCGGTAGTGTCGAAAAAGTAAAAAATGGGAAGGGTGGGGGATTGTCCCAAAACTTGCTACAAGGGGCCAGAGGGGCGGCCTGAATGAAAAATTTGTAAAATCAAGCACCGTGAGGGCATTGTGTGAAAATTATGAAGGATTTTCCAAAGCGGCCAAAAATTGAAAAAAACGACAGGGCCGGTAGTGTCGAAAAAGTCAAAAATGGGAAGGGTGGGGGATTGTCCCAAAACTTGCTACAAGGGGCCAGAGGGGCGGCCTGAATGAAAAATTTGTAAAATCAAGCACCGTGTGGGCATTGTGTGAAAATTGTCAAGGATTTTCCAAAGCGGCCAAAAATTGAAAAAAACGACAGGGCCGGTAGTGTCGAAAAAGTCAAAAATGGGAAGGGTGGGGGATTGTCCCAAAACTTGCTACAAGGGGCCAGAGGGGCGGCCTGAATGAAAAATGTGTAAAATCAAGCACCGTGAGGGCATTGTGTGAAAATTGTGAAGGATTTTCCAAAGCGGCCAAAAATTGAAAAAAAACGACAGGGCCGGTAGTGTCGAAAAAGTAAAAAATGGGAAGGGTGGGGGATTGTCCCAAAACTTGCTACAAGGGGCCAGAGGGGCGGCCTGAATGAAAAATTTGTAAAATCAAGCACCGTGAGGGCATTGTGTGAAAATTATGAAGGATTTTCCAAAGCGGGCAAAAATTGAAAAAAACGACAGGGCCGGTAGTGTCGAAAAAGTCAAAAATGGGAAGGGTGGGGGATTGTCCCAAAACTTGCTACAAGGGGCCAGAGGGGCGGCCTGAATGAAAAATGTGTAAAATCAAGCACCGTGAGGGCATTGTGTGAAAATTGTCAAGGATTTTCCAAAGCGGGCAAAAATTGAAAAAAAACGACAGTGCCGGTAGTGTCGAAAAAGTCAAAAATGGGAAGGGTGGGGGATTGTCCCAAAACTTGCTACAAGGGGCCAGAGGGGCGGCCTGAATGAAAAATGTGTAAAATCAAGCACCGTGAGGGCATTGTGTGAAAATTGTCAAGGATTTTCCAAAGCGGCCAAAAATTGAAAAAAACGACAGGGCCGGTAGTGTCGAAAAAGTCAAAAATGGGAAGGGTGGGGGATTGTCCCAAAACTTGCTACAAGGGGCCAGAGGGGCGGCCTGAATGAAAAATTTGTAAAATCAAGCACCGTGAGGGCATTGTGTGAAAATTATGAAGGATTTTCCAAAGCGGCCAAAAATTGAAAAAAAACGAATGTGCCGGTAGTGTCGAAAAAGTCAAAAATGGGAAGGGTGGGGGATTGTCCCAAAACTTGCTACAAGGGGCCAGAGGGGCGGCCTGAATGAAAAATGTGTAAAATCAAGCACCGTGAGGGCATTGTGTGAAAATTGTGAAGGATTTTCCAAAGCGGCCAAAAATTGAAAAAAACGACAGGGCCGGTAGTGTCGAAAAAGTCAAAAATGGGAAGGGTGGGGGATTGTCCCAAAACTTGCTACAAGGGGCCAGAGGGGCGGCCTGAATGAAAAATGTGTAAAATCAAGCACCGTGAGGGCATTGTGTGAAAATTGTCAAGGATTTTCCAAAGCGGCCAAAAATTGAAAAAAACGAATGTGCCGGTAGTGTCGAAAAAGTCAAAAATGGGAAGGGTGGGGGATTGTCCCAAAACTTGCTACAAGGGGCCAGAGGGGCGGCCTGAATGAAAAATGTATAAAATCAAGCACCGTGAGGGCATTGTGTGAAAATTATGAAGGATTTTCCAAAGCGGCCAAAAATTGAAAAAAAACGAATGTGCCGGTAGTGTCGAAAAAGTCAAAAATGGGAAGGGTGGGGGATTGTCCCAAAACTTGCTACAAGGGGCCAGAGGGGCGGCCTGAATGAAAAATGTGTAAAATCAAGCACCGTGAGGGCATTGTGTGAAAATTGTGAAGGATTTTCCAAAGCGGCCAAAAATTGAAAAAAACGACAGGGCCGGTAGTGTCGAAAAAGTCAAAAATGGGAAGGGTGGGGGATTGTCCCAAAACTTGCTACAAGGGGCCAGAGGGGCGGCCTGAATGAAAAATTTGTAAAATCAAGCACCGTGAGGGCATTGTGTGAAAATTGTGAAGGATTTTCCAAAGCGGCCAAAAATTGAAAAAAACGACAGGGCCGGTAGTGTCGAAAAAGTAAAAAATGGGAAGGGTGGGGGATTGTCCCAAAACTTGCTACAAGGGGCCAGAGGGGCGGCCTGAATGAAAAATGTGTAAAATCAAGCACCGTGAGGGCATTGTGTGAAAATTGTGAAGGATTTTCCAAAGCGGCCAAAAATTGAAAAAAACGACAGGGCCGGTAGTGTCGAAAAAGTAAAAAATGGGAAGGGTGGGGGATTGTCCCAAAACCTGCTACAAGGGGCCAGAGGGGCGGCCTGAATGAAAAATTTGTAAAATCAAGCACCGTGAGGGCATTGTGTGAAAATTATGAAGGATTTTCCAAAGCGGCCAAAAATTGAAAAAAACGACAGGGCCGGTAGTGTCGAAAAAGTCAAAAATGGGAAGGGTGGGGGATTGTCCCAAAACTTGCTACAAGGGGCCAGAGGGGCGGCCTGAATGAAAAATTTGTAAAATCAAGCACCGTGAGGGCATTGTGTGAAAATTGTGAAGGATTTTCCAAAGCGGCCAAAAATTGAAAAAAACGACAGGGCCGGTAGTGTCGAAAAAGTCAAAAATGGGAAGGGTGGGGGATTGTCCCAAAACTTGCTACAAGGGGCCAGAGGGGCGGCCTGAATGAAAAATTTGTAAAATCAAGCACCGTGAGGGCATTGTGTGAAAATTATGAAGGATTTTCCAAAGCGGCCAAAAATTGAAAAAAACGACAGGGCCGGTAGTGTCGAAAAAGTAAAAAATGGGAAGGGTGGGGGATTGTCCCAAAACTTGCTACAAGGGGCCAGAGGGGCGGCCTGAATGAAAAATGTGTAAAATCAAGCACCGTGAGGGCATTGTGTGAAAATTGTCAAGGATTTTCCAAAGCGGGCAAAAATTGAAAAAAACGACAGGGCCGGTAGTGTCGAAAAAGTCAAAAATGGGAAGGGTGGGGGATTGTCCCAAAACTTGCTACAAGGGGCCAGAGGGGCGGCCTGAATGAAAAATGTGTAAAATCAAGCACCGTGAGGGCATTGTGTGAAAATTGTGAAGGATTTTCCAAAGCGGCCAAAAATTGAAAAAAACGACAGGGCCGGTAGTGTCGAAAAAGTCAAAAATGGGAAGGGTGGGGGATTGTCCCAAAACTTGCTACAAGGGGCCAGAGGGGCGGCCTGAATGAAAAATTTGTAAAATCAAGCACCGTGAGGGCATTGTGTGAAAATTGTGAAGGATTTTCCAAAGCGGCCAAAAATTGAAAAAAACGACAGGGCCGGTAGTGTCGAAAAAGTCAAAAATGGGAAGGGTGGGGGATTGTCCCAAAACTTGCTACAAGGGGCCAGAGGGGCGGCCTGAATGAAAAATTTGTAAAATCAAGCACCGTGAGGGCATTGTGTGAAAATTATGAAGGATTTTCCAAAGCGGCCAAAAATTGAAAAAAACGACAGGGCCGGTAGTGTCGAAAAAGTAAAAAATGGGAAGGGTGGGGGATTGTCCCAAAACTTGCTACAAGGGGCCAGAGGGGCGGCCTGAATGAAAAATGTGTAAAATCAAGCACCGTGAGGGCATTGTGTGAAAATTGTCAAGGATTTTCCAAAGCGGGCAAAAATTGAAAAAAACGACAGGGCCGGTAGTGTCGAAAAAGTCAAAAATGGGAAGGGTGGGGGATTGTCCCAAAACTTGCTACAAGGGGCCAGAGGGGCGGCCTGAATGAAAAATGTGTAAAATCAAGCACCGTGAGGGCATTGTGTGAAAATTGTGAAGGATTTTCCAAAGCGGCCAAAAATTGAAAAAAACGACAGGGCCGGTAGTGTCGAAAAAGTCAAAAATGGGAAGGGTGGGGGATTGTCCCAAAACTTGCTACAAGGGGCCAGAGGGGCGGCCTGAATGAAAAATTTGTAAAATCAAGCACCGTGAGGGCATTGTGTGAAAATTGTGAAGGATTTTCCAAAGCGGCCAAAAATTGAAAAAAACGACAGGGCCGGTAGTGTCGAAAAAGTCAAAAATGGGAAGGGTGGGGGATTGTCCCAAAACTTGCTACAAGGGGCCAGAGGGGCGGCCTGAATGAAAAATTTGTAAAATCAAGCACCGTGAGGGCATTGTGTGAAAATTATGAAGGATTTTCCAAAGCGGGCAAAAATTGAAAAAAACGACAGGGCCGGTAGTGTCGAAAAAGTCAAAAATGGGAAGGGTGGGGGATTGTCCCAAAACTTGCTACAAGGGGCCAGAGGGGCGGCCTGAATGAAAAATGTATAAAATCAAGCACCGTGAGGGCATTGTGTGAAAATTATGAAGGATTTTCCAAAGCGGCCAAAAATTGAAAAAAAACGAATGTGCCGGTAGTGTCGAAAAAGTCAAAAATGGGAAGGGTGGGGGATTGTCCCAAAACTTGCTACAAGGGGCCAGAGGGGCGGCCTGAATGAAAAATGTGTAAAATCAAGCACCGTGAGGGCATTGTGTGAAAATTGTCAAGGATTTTCCAAAGCGGCCAAAAATTGAAAAAAACGACAGGGCCGGTAGTGTCGAAAAAGTCAAAAATGGGAAGGGTGGGGGATTGTCCCAAAACTTGCTACAAGGGGCCAGAGGGGCGGCCTGAATGAAAAATTTGTAAAATCAAGCACCGTGAGGGCATTGTGTGAAAATTGTGAAGGATTTTCCAAAGCGGCCAAAAATTGAAAAAAACGACAGGGCCGGTAGTGTCGAAAAAGTAAAAAATGGGAAGGGTGGGGGATTGTCCCAAAACCTGCTACAAGGGGCCAGAGGGGCGGCCTGAATGAAAAATTTGTAAAATCAAGCACCGTGAGGGCATTGTGTGAAAATTATGAAGGATTTTCCAAAGCGGCCAAAAATTGAAAAAAAACGAATGTGCCGGTAGTGTCGAAAAAGTCAAAAATGGGAAGGGTGGGGGATTGTCCCAAAACTTGCTACAAGGGGCCAGAGGGGCGGCCTGAATGAAAAATGTGTAAAATCAAGCACCGTGAGGGCATTGTGTGAAAATTGTGAAGGATTTTCCAAAGCGGCCAAAAATTGAAAAAAACGACAGGGCCGGTAGTGTCGAAAAAGTCAAAAATGGGAAGGGTGGGGGATTGTCCCAAAACTTGCTACAAGGGGCCAGAGGGGCGGCCTGAATGAAAAATTTGTAAAATCAAGCACCGTGAGGGCATTGTGTGAAAATTGTGAAGGATTTTCCAAAGCGGCCAAAAATTGAAAAAAACGACAGGGCCGGTAGTGTCGAAAAAGTAAAAAATGGGAAGGGTGGGGGATTGTCCCAAAACCTGCTACAAGGGGCCAGAGGGGCGGCCTGAATGAAAAATTTGTAAAATCAAGCACCGTGAGGGCATTGTGTGAAAATTATGAAGGATTTTCCAAAGCGGCCAAAAATTGAAAAAAAACGAATGTGCCGGTAGTGTCGAAAAAGTCAAAAATGGGAAGGGTGGGGGATTGTCCCAAAACTTGCTACAAGGGGCCAGAGGGGCGGCCTGAATGAAAAATGTGTAAAATCAAGCACCGTGAGGGCATTGTGTGAAAATTGTGAAGGATTTTCCAAAGCGGCCAAAAATTGAAAAAAACGACAGGGCCGGTAGTGTCGAAAAAGTCAAAAATGGGAAGGGTGGGGGATTGTCCCAAAACTTGCTACAAGGGGCCAGAGGGGCGGCCTGAATGAAAAATTTGTAAAATCAAGCACCGTGAGGGCATTGTGTGAAAATTATGAAGGATTTTCCAAAGCGGCCAAAAATTGAAAAAAACGACAGGGCCGGTAGTGTCGAAAAAGTCAAAAATGGGAAGGGTGGGGGATTGTCCCAAAACTTGCTACAAGGGGCCAGAGGGGCGGCCTGAATGAAAAATTTGTAAAATCAAGCACCGTGAGGGCATTGTGTGAAAATTATGAAGGATTTTCCAAAGCGGCCAAAAATTGAAAAAAACGACAGGGCCGGTAGTGTCGAAAAAGTCAAAAATGGGAAGGGTGGGGGATTGTCCCAAAACTTGCTACAAGGGGCCAGAGGGGCGGCCTGAATGAAAAATTTGTAAAATCAAGCACCGTGAGGGCATTGTGTGAAAATTATGAAGGATTTTCCAAAGCGGCCAAAAATTGAAAAAAACTACAGGGCCGGTAGTGTCGAAAAAGTCAAAAATGGGAAGGGTGGGGGATTGTCCCAAAACTTGCTACAAGGGGCCAGAGGGGCGGCCTGAATGAAAAATGTATAAAATCAAGCACCGTGAGGGCATTGTGTGAAAATTATGAAGGATTTTCCAAAGCGGGCAAAAATTGAAAAAAACGACAGGGCCGGTAGTGTCGAAAAAGTCAAAAATGGGAAGGGTGGGGGATTGTCCCAAAACTTGCTACAAGGGGCCAGAGGGGCGGCCTGAATGAAAAATGTGTAAAATCAAGCACCGTGAGGGCATTGTGTGAAAATTGTGAAGGATTTTCCAAAGCGGCCAAAAATTGAAAAAAACGACAGGGCCGGTAGTGTCGAAAAAGTCAAAAATGGGAAGGGTGGGGGATTGTCCCAAAACTTGCTACAAGGGGCCAGAGGGGCGGCCTGAATGAAAAATTTGTCAAATCAAGCACCGTGAGGGCATTGTGTGAAAATTGTGAAGGATTTTCCAAAGCGGGCAAAAATTGAAAAAAACGACAGGGCCGGTAGTGTCGAAAAAGTCAAAAATGGGAAGGGTGGGGGATTGTCCCAAAACCTGCTACAAGGGGCCAGAGGGGCGGCCTGAATGAAAAATTTGTAAAATCAAGCACCGTGAGGGCATTGTGTGAAAATTATGAAGGATTTTCCAAAGCAGCCAAAAATTGAAAAAAACGACAGGGCCGGTAGTGTCGAAAAAGTCAAAAATGGGAAGGGTGGGGGATTGTCCCAAAACTTGCTACAAGGGGCCAGAGGGGCGGCCTGAATGAAAAATTTGTAAAATCAAGCACCATGAGGGCATTGTGTGAAAATTATGAAGGATTTTCCAAAGCGGGCAAAAATTGAAAAAAACGACAGGGCCGGTAGTGTCGAAAAAGTCAAAAATGGGAAGGGTGGGGGATTGTCCCAAAACTTGCTACAAGGGGCCAGAGGGGCGGCCTGAATGAAAAATGTATAAAATCAAGCACCGTGAGGGCATTGTGTGAAAATTATGAAGGATTTTCCAAAGCGGCCAAAAATTGAAAAAAAACGAATTTGCCGGTAGTGTCGAAAAAGTCAAAAATGGGAAGGGTGGGGGATTGTCCCAAAACTTGCTACAAGGGGCCAGAGGGGCGGCCTGAATGAAAAATTTGTATAATCAAGCACCGTGAGGGCATTGTGTGAAAATTATGAAGGATTTTCCAAAGCGGCCAAAAATTGAAAAAAACGACAGGGCCGGTAGTGTCGAAAAAGTCAAAAATGGGAAGGGTGGGGGATTGTCCCAAAACTTGCTACAAGGGGCCAGAGGGGCGGCCTGAATGAAAAATTTGTAAAATCAAGCACCGTGAGGGCATTGTGTGAAAATTATGAAGGATTTTCCAAAGCGGCCAAAAATTGAAAAAAACGACAGGGCCGGTAGTGTCGAAAAAGTCAAAAATGGGAAGGGTGGGGGATTGTCCCAAAACTTGCTACAAGGGGCCAGAGGGGCGGCCTGAATGAAAAATTTGTAAAATCAAGCACCGTGAGGGCATTGTGTGAAAATTGTGAAGGATTTTCCAAAGCGGGCAAAAATTGAAAAAAACGACAGGGCCGGTAGTGTCGAAAAAGTCAAAAATGGGAAGGGTGGGGGATTGTCCCAAAACTTGCTACAAGGGGCCAGAGGGGCGGCCTGAATGAAAAATGTGTAAAATCAAGCACCGTGAGGGCATTGTGTGAAAATTGTCAAGGATTTTCCAAAGCGGCCAAAAATTGAAAAAAACGACAGGGCCGGTAGTGTCGAAAAAGTCAAAAATGGGAAGGGTGGGGGATTGTCCCAAAACTTGCTACAAGGGGCCAGAGGGGCGGCCTGAATGAAAAATGTGTAAAATCAAGCACCGTGAGGGCATTGTGTGAAAATTGTCAAGGATTTTCCAAAGCGGCCAAAAATTGAAAAAAACGACAGGGCCGGTAGTGTCGAAAAAGTCAAAAATGGGAAGGGTGGGGGATTGTCCCAAAACTTGCTACAAGGGGCCAGAGGGGCGGCCTGAATGAAAAATTTGTAAAATCAAGCACCGTGAGGGCATTGTGTGAAAATTATGAAGGATTTTCCAAAGCGACCAAAAATTGAAAAAAACGACAGGGCCGGTAGTGTCGAAAAAGTCAAAAATGGGAAGGGTGGGGGATTGTCCCAAAACTTGCTACAAGGGGCCAGAGGGGCGGCCTGAATGAAAAATTTGTAAAATCAAGCACCGTGAGGGCATTGTGTGAAAATTATGAAGGATTTTCCAAAGCGGCCTGAATGAAAAATGTGTAAAATCAAGCACCGTGAGGGCATTGTGTGAAAATTGTGAAGGATTTTCCAAAGCGGCCAAAAATTGAAAAAAACGACAGGGCCGGTAGTGTCGAAAAAGTAAAAAATGGGAAGGGTGGGGGATTGTCCCAAAACTTGCTACAAGGGGCCAGAGGGGCGGCCTGAATGAAAAATTTGTAAAATCAAGCACCGTGAGGGCATTGTGTGAAAATTATGAAGGATTTTCCAAAGCGGCCAAAAATTGAAAAAAACGACAGGGCCGGTAGTGTCGAAAAAGTCAAAAATGGGAAGGGTGGGGGATTGTCCCAAAACTTGCTACAAGGGGCCAGAGGGGCGGCCTGAATGAAAAATTTGTAAAATCAAGCACCGTGTGGGCATTGTGTGAAAATTGTCAAGGATTTTCCAAAGCGGCCAAAAATTGAAAAAAACGACAGGGCCGGTAGTGTCGAAAAAGTCAAAAATGGGAAGGGTGGGGGATTGTCCCAAAACTTGCTACAAGGGGCCAGAGGGGCGGCCTGAATGAAAAATGTGTAAAATCAAGCACCGTGAGGGCATTGTGTGAAAATTGTCAAGGATTTTCCAAAGCGGCCAAAAATTGAAAAAAACGACAGGGCCGGTAGTGTCGAAAAAGTCAAAAATGGGAAGGGTGGGGGATTGTCCCAAAACTTGCTACAAGGGGCCAGAGGGGCGGCCTGAATGAAAAATTTGTAAAATCAAGCACCGTGAGGGCATTGTGTGAAAATTGTGAAGGATTTTCCAAAGCGGCCAAAAATTGAAAAAAACGACAGGGCCGGTAGTGTCGAAAAAGTAAAAAATGGGAAGGGTGGGGGATTGTCCCAAAACTTGCTACAAGGGGCCAGAGGGGCGGCCTGAATGAAAAATTTGTAAAATCAAGCACCGTGAGGGCATTGTGTGAAAATTATGAAGGATTTTCCAAAGCGGGCAAAAATTGAAAAAAACGACAGGGCCGGTAGTGTCGAAAAAGTCAAAAATGGGAAGGGTGGGGGATTGTCCCAAAACTTGCTACAAGGGGCCAGAGGGGCGGCCTGAATGAAAAATGTGTAAAATCAAGCACCGTGAGGGCATTGTGTGAAAATTGTCAAGGATTTTCCAAAGCGGGCAAAAATTGAAAAAAACGACAGGGCCGGTAGTGTCGAAAAAGTCAAAAATGGGAAGGGTGGGGGATTGTCCCAAAACTTGCTACAAGGGGCCAGAGGGGCGGCCTGAATGAAAAATGTGTAAAATCAAGCACCGTGAGGGCATTGTGTGAAAATTGTCAAGGATTTTCCAAAGCGGCCAAAAATTGAAAAAAACGACAGGGCCGGTAGTGTCGAAAAAGTCAAAAATGGGAAGGGTGGGGGATTGTCCCAAAACTTGCTACAAGGGGCCAGAGGGGCGGCCTGAATGAAAAATTTGTAAAATCAAGCACCGTGAGGGCATTGTGTGAAAATTATGAAGGATTTTCCAAAGCGGCCAAAAATTGAAAAAAAACGAATGTGCCGGTAGTGTCGAAAAAGTCAAAAATGGGAAGGGTGGGGGATTGTCCCAAAACTTGCTACAAGGGGCCAGAGGGGCGGCCTGAATGAAAAATGTGTAAAATCAAGCACCGTGAGGGCATTGTGTGAAAATTGTGAAGGATTTTCCAAAGCGGCCAAAAATTGAAAAAAACGACAGGGCCGGTAGTGTCGAAAAAGTCAAAAATGGGAAGGGTGGGGGATTGTCCCAAAACTTGCTACAAGGGGCCAGAGGGGCGGCCTGAATGAAAAATGTGTAAAATCAAGCACCGTGAGGGCATTGTGTGAAAATTGTCAAGGATTTTCCAAAGCGGCCAAAAATTGAAAAAAACGAATGTGCCGGTAGTGTCGAAAAAGTCAAAAATGGGAAGGGTGGGGGATTGTCCCAAAACTTGCTACAAGGGGCCAGAGGGGCGGCCTGAATGAAAAATGTATAAAATCAAGCACCGTGAGGGCATTGTGTGAAAATTATGAAGGATTTTCCAAAGCGGCCAAAAATTGAAAAAAAACGAATGTGCCGGTAGTGTCGAAAAAGTCAAAAATGGGAAGGGTGGGGGATTGTCCCAAAACTTGCTACAAGGGGCCAGAGGGGCGGCCTGAATGAAAAATGTGTAAAATCAAGCACCGTGAGGGCATTGTGTGAAAATTGTGAAGGATTTTCCAAAGCGGCCAAAAATTGAAAAAAACGACAGGGCCGGTAGTGTCGAAAAAGTCAAAAATGGGAAGGGTGGGGGATTGTCCCAAAACTTGCTACAAGGGGCCAGAGGGGCGGCTTGAATGAAAAATTTGTAAAATCAAGCACCGTGAGGGCATTGTGTGAAAATTGTGAAGGATTTTCCAAAGCGGCCAAAAATTGAAAAAAACGACAGGGCCGGTAGTGTCGAAAAAGTAAAAAATGGGAAGGGTGGGGGATTGTCCCAAAACTTGCTACAAGGGGCCAGAGGGGCGGCCTGAATGAAAAATGTGTAAAATCAAGCACCGTGAGGGCATTGTGTGAAAATTGTGAAGGATTTTCCAAAGCGGCCAAAAATTGAAAAAAACGACAGGGCCGGTAGTGTCGAAAAAGTCAAAAATGGGAAGGGTGGGGGATTGTCCCAAAACCTGCTACAAGGGGCCAGAGGGGCGGCCTGAATGAAAAATTTGTAAAATCAAGCACCGTGAGGGCATTGTGTGAAAATTATGAAGGATTTTCCAAAGCGGCCAAAAATTGAAAAAAACGACAGGGCCGGTAGTGTCGAAAAAGTCAAAAATGGGAAGGGTGGGGGATTGTCCCAAAACTTGCTACAAGGGGCCAGAGGGGCGGCCTGAATGAAAAATTTGTAAAATCAAGCACCGTGAGGGCATTGTGTGAAAATTGTGAAGGATTTTCCAAAGCGGCCAAAAATTGAAAAAAACGACAGGGCCGGTAGTGTCGAAAAAGTCAAAAATGGGAAGGGTGGGGGATTGTCCCAAAACTTGCTACAAGGGGCCAGAGGGGCGGCCTGAATGAAAAATTTGTAAAATCAAGCACCGTGAGGGCATTGTGTGAAAATTATGAAGGATTTTCCAAAGCGGCCAAAAATTGAAAAAAACGACAGGGCCGGTAGTGTCGAAAAAGTAAAAAATGGGAAGGGTGGGGGATTGTCCCAAAACTTGCTACAAGGGGCCAGAGGGGCGGCCTGAATGAAAAATGTGTAAAATCAAGCACCGTGAGGGCATTGTGTGAAAATTGTCAAGGATTTTCCAAAGCGGGCAAAAATTGAAAAAAACGACAGGGCCGGTAGTGTCGAAAAAGTCAAAAATGGGAAGGGTGGGGGATTGTCCCAAAACTTGCTACAAGGGGCCAGAGGGGCGGCCTGAATGAAAAATGTGTAAAATCAAGCACCGTGAGGGCATTGTGTGAAAATTGTGAAGGATTTTCCAAAGCGGCCAAAAATTGAAAAAAACGACAGGGCCGGTAGTGTCGAAAAAGTCAAAAATGGGAAGGGTGGGGGATTGTCCCAAAACTTGCTACAAGGGGCCAGAGGGGCGGCCTGAATGAAAAATTTGTAAAATCAAGCACCGTGAGGGCATTGTGTGAAAATTGTGAAGGATTTTCCAAAGCGGCCAAAAATTGAAAAAAACGACAGGGCCGGTAGTGTCGAAAAAGTCAAAAATGGGAAGGGTGGGGGATTGTCCCAAAACTTGCTACAAGGGGCCAGAGGGGCGGCCTGAATGAAAAATTTGTAAAATCAAGCACCGTGAGGGCATTGTGTGAAAATTATGAAGGATTTTCCAAAGCGGGCAAAAATTGAAAAAAACGACAGGGCCGGTAGTGTCGAAAAAGTCAAAAATGGGAAGGGTGGGGGATTGTCCCAAAACTTGCTACAAGGGGCCAGAGGGGCGGCCTGAATGAAAAATGTATAAAATCAAGCACCGTGAGGGCATTGTGTGAAAATTATGAAGGATTTTCCAAAGCGGCCAAAAATTGAAAAAAAACGAATGTGCCGGTAGTGTCGAAAAAGTCAAAAATGGGAAGGGTGGGGGATTGTCCCAAAACTTGCTACAAGGGGCCAGAGGGGCGGCCTGAATGAAAAATGTGTAAAATCAAGCACCGTGAGGGCATTGTGTGAAAATTGTCAAGGATTTTCCAAAGCGGCCAAAAATTGAAAAAAACGACAGGGCCGGTAGTGTCGAAAAAGTCAAAAATGGGAAGGGTGGGGGATTGTCCCAAAACTTGCTACAAGGGGCCAGAGGGGCGGCCTGAATGAAAAATTTGTAAAATCAAGCACCGTGAGGGCATTGTGTGAAAATTGTGAAGGATTTTCCAAAGCGGCCAAAAATTGAAAAAAACGACAGGGCCGGTAGTGTCGAAAAAGTAAAAAATGGGAAGGGTGGGGGATTGTCCCAAAACCTGCTACAAGGGGCCAGAGGGGCGGCCTGAATGAAAAATTTGTAAAATCAAGCACCGTGAGGGCATTGTGTGAAAATTATGAAGGATTTTCCAAAGCGGCCAAAAATTGAAAAAAAACGAATGTGCCGGTAGTGTCGAAAAAGTCAAAAATGGGAAGGGTGGGGGATTGTCCCAAAACTTGCTACAAGGGGCCAGAGGGGCGGCCTGAATGAAAAATGTGTAAAATCAAGCACCGTGAGGGCATTGTGTGAAAATTGTGAAGGATTTTCCAAAGCGGCCAAAAATTGAAAAAAACGACAGGGCCGGTAGTGTCGAAAAAGTCAAAAATGGGAAGGGTGGGGGATTGTCCCAAAACTTGCTACAAGGGGCCAGAGGGGCGGCCTGAATGAAAAATGTGTAAAATCAAGCACCGTGAGGGCATTGTGTGAAAATTGTCAAGGATTTTCCAAAGCGGCCAAAAATTGAAAAAAACGACAGGGCCGGTAGTGTCGAAAAAGTAAAAAATGGGAAGGGTGGGGGATTGTCCCAAAACTTGCTACAAGGGGCCAGAGGGGCGGCCTGAATGAAAAATTTGTAAAATCAAGCACCGTGAGGGCATTGTGTGAAAATTATGAAGGATTTTCCAAAGCGGCCAAAAATTGAAAAAAAACGAATGTGCCGGTAGTGTCGAAAAAGTCAAAAATGGGAAGGGTGGGGGATTGTCCCAAAACTTGCTACAAGGGGCCAGAGGGGCGGCCTGAATGAAAAATGTGTAAAATCAAGCACCGTGAGGGCATTGTGTGAAAATTGTCAAGGATTTTCCAAAGCGGCCAAAAATTGAAAAAAACGACAGGGCCGGTAGTGTCGAAAAAGTCAAAAATGGGAAGGGTGGGGGATTGTCCCAAAACTTGCTACAAGGGGCCAGAGGGGCGGCCTGAATGAAAAATTTGTAAAATCAAGCACCGTGAGGGCATTGTGTGAAAATTATGAAGGATTTTCCAAAGCGGCCAAAAATTGAAAAAAACGACAGGGCCGGTAGTGTCGAAAAAGTCAAAAATGGGAAGGGTGGGGGATTGTCCCAAAACTTGCTACAAGGGGCCAGAGGGGCGGCCTGAATGAAAAATGTGTAAAATCAAGCACCGTGAGGGCATTGTGTCAAAATTGTCAAGGATTTTCCAAAGCGGCCAAAAATTGAAAAAAACGACAGGGCCGGTAGTGTCGAAAAAGTCAAAAATGGGAAGGGTGGGGGATTGTCCCAAAACTTGCTACAAGGGGCCAGAGGGGCGGCCTGAATGAAAAATTTGTAAAATCAAGCACCGTGAGGGCATTGTGTGAAAATTGTGAAGGATTTTCCAAAGCGGCCAAAAATTGAAAAAAACGACAGGGCCGGTAGTGTCGAAAAAGTCAAAAATGGGAAGGGTGGGGGATTGTCCCAAAACTTGCTACAAGGGGCCAGAGGGGCGGCCTGAATGAAAAATTTGTAAAATCAAGCACCGTGAGGGCATTGTGTGAAAATTATGAAGGATTTTCCAAAGCGGCCAAAAATTGAAAAAAACGACAGGGCCGGTAGTGTCGAAAAAGTCAAAAATGGGAAGGGTGGGGGATTGTCCCAAAACTTGCTACAAGGGGCCTGAGGGGCGGCCTGAATGAAAAATTTGTAAAATCAAGCACCGTGAGGGCATTGTGTGAAAATTATGAAGGATTTTCCAAAGCGGGCAAAAATTGAAAAAAACGACAGGGCCGGTAGTGTCGAAAAAGTCAAAAATGGGAAGGGTGGGGGATTGTCCCAAAACTTGCTACAAGGGGCCAGAGGGGCGGCCTGAATGAAAAATGTATAAAATCAAGCACCGTGAGGGCATTGTGTGAAAATTATGAAGGATTTTCCAAAGCGGCCAAAAATTGAAAAAAAACGAATGTGCCGGTAGTGTCGAAAAAGTCAAAAATGGGAAGGGTGGGGGATTGTCCCAAAACTTGCTACAAGGGGCCAGAGGGGCGGCCTGAATGAAAAATGTGTAAAATCAAGCACCGTGAGGGCATTGTGTGAAAATTGTGAAGGATTTTCCAAAGCGGCCAAAAATTGAAAAAAACGACAGGGCCGGTAGTGTCGAAAAAGTCAAAAATGGGAAGGGTGGGGGATTGTCCCAAAACTTGCTACAAGGGGCCAGAGGGGCGGCCTGATTGAAAAATTTGTAAAATCAAGCACCGTGAGGGCATTGTGTGAAAATTGTGAAGGATTTTCCAAAGCGGCCAAAAATTGAAAAAAACGACAGGGCCGGTAGTGTCGAAAAAGTAAAAAATGGGAAGGGTGGGGGATTGTCCCAAAACCTGCTACAAGGGGCCAGAGGGGCGGCCTGAATGAAAAATTTGTAAAATCAAGCACCGTGAGGGCATTGTGTGAAAATTATGAAGGATTTTCCAAAGCGGCCAAAAATTGAAAAAAAACGAATGTGCCGGTAGTGTCGAAAAAGTCAAAAATGGGAAGGGTGGGGGATTGTCCCAAAACTTGCTACAAGGGGCCAGAGGGGCGGCCTGAATGAAAAATGTGTAAAATCAAGCACCGTGAGGGCATTGTGTGAAAATTGTGAAGGATTTTCCAAAGCGGCCAAAAATTGAAAAAAACGACAGGGCCGGTAGTGTCGAAAAAGTCAAAAATGGGAAGGGTGGGGGATTGTCCCAAAACTTGCTACAAGGGGCCAGAGGGGCGGCCTGAATGAAAAATGTGTAAAATCAAGCACCGTGAGGGCATTGTGTGAAAATTGTCAAGGATTTTCCAAAGCGGCCAAAAATTGAAAAAAACGACAGGTCCGGTAGTGTCGAAAAAGTCAAAAATGGGAAGGGTGGGGGATTGTCCCAAAACTTGCTACAAGGGGCCAGAGGGGCGGCCTGAATGAAAAAATTTGTAAAATCAAGCACCGTGAGGGCATTGTGTGAAAATTATGAAGGATTTTCCAAAGCGGCCAAAAATTGAAAAAAAACGAATGTGCCGGTAGTGTCGAAAAAGTCAAAAATGGGAAGGGTGGGGGATTGTCCCAAAACTTGCTACAAGGGGCCAGAGGGGCGGCCTGAATGAAAAATGTGTAAAATCAAGCACCGTGAGGGCATTGTGTGAAAATTGTGAAGGATTTTCCAAAGCGGCCAAAAATTGAAAAAAACGACAGGGCCGGTAGTGTCGAAAAAGTCAAAAATGGGAAGGGTGGGGGATTGTCCCAAAACTTGCTACAAGGGGCCAGAGGGGCGGCCTGATTGAAAAATTTGTAAAATCAAGCACCGTGAGGGCATTGTGTGAAAATTGTGAAGGATTTTCCAAAGCGGCCAAAAATTGAAAAAAACGACAGGGCCGGTAGTGTCGAAAAAGTAAAAAATGGGAAGGGTGGGGGATTGTCCCAAAACCTGCTACAAGGGGCCAGAGGGGCGGCCTGAATGAAAAATTTGTAAAATCAAGCACCGTGAGGGCATTGTGTGAAAATTATGAAGGATTTTCCAAAGCGGCCAAAAATTGAAAAAAAACGAATGTGCCGGTAGTGTCGAAAAAGTCAAAAATGGGAAGGGTGGGGGATTGTCCCAAAACTTGCTACAAGGGGCCAGAGGGGCGGCCTGAATGAAAAATGTGTAAAATCAAGCACCGTGAGGGCATTGTGTGAAAATTGTGAAGGATTTTCCAAAGCGGCCAAAAATTGAAAAAAACGACAGGGCCGGTAGTGTCGAAAAAGTCAAAAATGGGAAGGGTGGGGGATTGTCCCAAAACTTGCTACAAGGGGCCAGAGGGGCGGCCTGAATGAAAAATGTGTAAAATCAAGCACCGTGAGGGCATTGTGTGAAAATTGTCAAGGATTTTCCAAAGCGGCCAAAAATTGAAAAAAACGACAGGTCCGGTAGTGTCGAAAAAGTCAAAAATGGGAAGGGTGGGGGATTGTCCCAAAACTTGCTACAAGGGGCCAGAGGGGCGGCCTGAATGAAAAAATTTGTAAAATCAAGCACCGTGAGGGCATTGTGTGAAAATTATGAAGGATTTTCCAAAGCGGCCAAAAATTGAAAAAAAACGAATGTGCCGGTAGTGTCGAAAAAGTCAAAAATGGGAAGGGTGGGGGATTGTCCCAAAACTTGCTACAAGGGGCCAGAGGGGCGGCCTGAATGAAAAATGTGTAAAATCAAGCACCGTGAGGGCATTGTGTGAAAATTGTGAAGGATTTTCCAAAGCGGCCAAAAATTGAAAAAAACGACAGGGCCGGTAGTGTCGAAAAAGTCAAAAATGGGAAGGGTGGGGGATTGTCCCAAAACTTGCTACAAGGGGCCAGAGGGGCGGCCTGAATGAAAAATTTGTAAAATCAAGCACCGTGAGGGCATTGTGTGAAAATTGTGAAGGATTTTCCAAAGCGGCCAAAAATTGAAAAAAACGACAGGGCCGGTAGTGTCGAAAAAGTAAAAAATGGGAAGGGTGGGGGATTGTCCCAAAACTTCCTACAAGGGGCCAGAGGGGCGGCCTGAATGAAAAATGTGTAAAATCAAGCACCGTGAGGGCATTGTGTGAAAATTGTCAAGGATTTTCCAAAGCGGCCAAAAATTGAAAAAAACGACAGGGCCGGTAGTGTCGAAAAAGTCAAAAATGGGAAGGGTGGGGGATTGTCCCAAAACTTGCTACAAGGGGCCAGAGGGGCGGCCTGAATGAAAAATGTGTAAAATCAAGCACCGTGAGGGCATTGTGTGAAAATTGTCAAGGATTTTCCAAAGCGGCCAAAAATTGAAAAAAACGACAGGGCCGGTAGTGTCGAAAAAGTCAAAAATGGGAAGGGTGGGGGATTGTCCCAAAACTTGCTACAAGGGGCCAGAGGGGCGGCCTGAATGAAAAATTTGTAAAATCAAGCACCGTGAGGGCATTGTGTCAAAATTGTCAAGGATTTTCCAAAGCGGCCAAAAATTGAAAAAAACGACAGGGCCGGTAGTGTCGAAAAAGTCAAAAATGGGAAGGGTGGGGGATTGTCCCAAAACTTGCTACAAGGGGCCAGAGGGGCGGCCTGAATGAAAAATTTGTAAAATCAAGCACCGTGAGGGCATTGTGTGAAAATTGTGAAGGATTTTCCAAAGCGGCCAAAAATTGAAAAAAACGACAGGGCCGGTAGTGTCGAAAAAGTAAAAAATGGGAAGGGTTGGGGATTGTCCCAAAACTTGCTACAAGGGGCCAGAGGGGCGGCCTGAATGAAAAATTTGTAAAATCAAGCACCGTGAGGGCATTGTGTCAAAATTGTCAAGGATTTTCCAAAGCGGCCAAAAATTGAAAAAAACGACAGGGCCGGTAGTGTCGAAAAAGTCAAAAATGGGAAGGGTGGGGGATTGTCCCAAAACTTGCTACAAGGGGCCAGAGGGGCGGCCTGAATGAAAAATTTGTAAAATCAAGCACCGTGAGGGCATTGTGTGAAAATTGTGAAGGATTTTCCAAAGCGGCCAAAAATTGAAAAAAACGACAGGGCCGGTAGTGTCGAAAAAGTCAAAAATGGGAAGGGTGGGGGATTGTCCCAAAACTTGCTACAAGGGGCCAGAGGGGCGGCCTGAATGAAAAATTTGTAAAATCAAGCACCGTGAGGGCATTGTGTGAAAATTGTGAAGGATTTTCCAAAGCGGCCAAAAATTGAAAAAAACGACAGGGCCGGTAGTGTCGAAAAAGTAAAAAATGGGAAGGGTGGGGGATTGTCCCAAAACTTGCTACAAGGGGCCAGAGGGGCGGCCTGAATGAAAAATTTGTAAAATCAAGCACCGTGAGGGCATTGTGTCAAAATTGTCAAGGATTTTCCAAAGCGGCCAAAAATTGAAAAAAACGACAGGGCCGGTAGTGTCGAAAAAGTCAAAAATGGGAAGGGTGGGGGATTGTCCCAAAACTTGCTACAAGGGGCCAGAGGGGCGGCCTGAATGAAAAATTTGTAAAATCAAGCACCGTGAGGGCATTGTGTGAAAATTGTGAAGGATTTTCCAAAGCGGCCAAAAATTGAAAAAAACGACAGGGCCGGTAGTGTCGAAAAAGTCAAAAATGGGAAGGGTGGGGGATTGTCCCAAAACTTGCTACAAGGGGCCAGAGGGGCGGCCTGAATGAAAAATTTGTAAAATCAAGCACCGTGAGGGCATTGTGTGAAAATTGTCAAGGATTTTCCAAAGCGGCCAAAAATTGAAAAAAACGACAGGGCCGGTAGTGTCGAAAAAGTCAAAAATGGGAAGGGTGGGGGATTGTCCCAAAACTTGCTACAAGGGGCCAGAGGGGCGGCCTGAATGAAAAATTTGTAAAATCAAGCACCGTGAGGGCATTGTGTGAAAATTATGAAGGATTTTCCAAAGCGGCCAAAAATTGAAAAAAACGACAGGGCCGGTAGTGTCGAAAAAGTCAAAAATGGGAAGGGTGGGGGATTGTCCCAAAACTTGCTACAAGGGGCCAGAGGGGCGGCCTGAATGAAAAATTTGTAAAATCAAGCACCGTGAGGGCATTGTGTGAAAATTATGAAGGATTTTCCAAAGCGGCCAAAAATTGAAAAAAACGACAGGGCCGGTAGTGTCGAAAAAGTAAAAAATGGGAAGGGTGGGGGATTGTCCCAAAACTTGCTACAAGGGGCCAGAGGGGCGGCCTGAATGAAAAATTTGTAAAATCAAGCACCGTGAGGGCATTGTGTCAAAATTGTCAAGGATTTTCCAAAGCGGCCAAAAATTGAAAAAAACGACAGGGCCGGTAGTGTCGAAAAAGTCAAAAATGGGAAGGGTGGGGGATTGTCCCAAAACTTGCTACAAGGGGCCAGAGGGGCGGCCTGAATGAAAAATTTGTAAAATCAAGCACCGTGAGGGCATTGTGTGAAAATTGTCAAGGATTTTCCAAAGCGGCCAAAAATTGAAAAAAACGACAGGGCCGGTAGTGTCGAAAAAGTCAAAAATGGGAAGGGTGGGGGATTGTCCCAAAACTTGCTACAAGGGGCCAGAGGGGCGGCCTGAATGAAAAATTTGTAAAATCAAGCACCGTGAGGGCATTGTGTGAAAATTATGAAGGATTTTCCAAAGCGGCCAAAAATTGAAAAAAACGACAGGGCCGGTAGTGTCGAAAAAGTCAAAAATGGGAAGGGTGGGGGATTGTCCCAAAACTTGCTACAAGGGGCCAGAGGGGCGGCCTGAATGAAAAATGTGTAAAATCAAGCACCGTGTGGGCATTGTGTGAAAATTGTCAAGGATTTTCCAAAGCGGCCAAAAATTGAAAAAAACGACAGGGCCGGTAGTGTCGAAAAAGTCAAAAATGGGAAGGGTGGGGGATTGTCCCAAAACTTGCTACAAGGGGCCAGAGGGGCGGCCTGAATGAAAAATTTGTAAAATCAAGCACCGTGAGGGCATTGTGTGAAAATTGTGAAGGATTTTCCAAAGCGGCCAAAAATTGAAAAAAACGACAGGGCCGGTAGTGTCGAAAAAGTCAAAAATGGGAAGGGTGGGGGATTGTCCCAAAACTTGCTACAAGGGGCCAGAGGGGCGGCCTGAATGAAAAATGTGTAAAATCAAGCACCGTGAAGGCATTGTGTGAAAATTGTCAAGGATTTTCCAAAGCGGCCAAAAATTGAAAAAAACGACAGGGACGGTAGTGTCGAAAAAGTCAAAAATGGGAAGGGTGGGGGATTGTCCCAAAACTTGCTACAAGGGGCCAGAGGGGCGGCCTGAATGAAAAATTTGTAAAATCAAGCACCATGAGGGCATTGTGTGAAAATTATGAAGGATTTTCCAAAGCGGGCAAAAATTGAAAAAAACGACAGGGCCGGTAGTGTCGAAAAAGTCAAAAATGGGAAGGGTGGGGGATTGTCCCAAAACTTGCTACAAGGGGCCAGAGGGGCGGCCTGAATGAAAAATGTATAAAATCAAGCACCGTGAGGGCATTGTGTGAAAATTATGAAGGATTTTCCAAAGCGGCCAAAAATTGAAAAAAACGACAGGGCCGGTAGTGTCGAAAAAGTCAAAAATGGGAAGGGTGGGGGATTGTCCCAAAACTTGCTACAAGGGGCCAGAGGGGCGGCCTGAATGAAAAATTTGTAAAATCAAGCACCGTGAGGGCATTGTGTGAAAATTATGAAGGATTTTCCAAAGCGGCCAAAAATTGAAAAAAACGACAGGGCCGGTAGTGTCGAAAAAGTCAAAAATGGGAAGGGTGGGGGATTGTCCCAAAACTTGCTACAAGGGGCCAGAGGGGCGGCCTGAATGAAAAATTTGTAAAATCAAGCACCGTGAGGGCATTGTGTGAAAATTATGAAGGATTTTCCAAAGCGGGCAAAAATTGAAAAAAACGACAGGGCCGGTAGTGTCGAAAAAGTCAAAAATGGGAAGGGTGGGGGATTGTCCCAAAACTTGCTACAAGGGGCCAGAGGGGCGGCCTGAATGAAAAATGTGTAAAATCAAGCACCGTGAGGGCATTGTGTGAAAATTGTCAAGGATTTTCCAAAGCGGCCAAAAATTGAAAAAAACGACAGGGCCGGTAGTGTCGAAAAAGTCAAAAATGGGAAGGGTGGGGGATTGTCCCAAAACTTGCTACAAGGGGCCAGAGGGGCGGCCTGAATGAAAAATTTGTAAAATCAAGCACCTTGAGGGCATTGTGTGAAAATTATGAAGGATTTTCCAAAGCGGCCAAAAATTGAAAAAAACGACAGGGCCGGTAGTGTCGAAAAAGTCAAAAATGGGAAGGGTGGGGGATTGTCCCAAAACTTCCTACAAGGGGCCAGAGGGGCGGCCTGAATGAAAAATGTGTAAAATCAAGCACCGTGAGGGCATTGTGTGAAAATTGTCAAGGATTTTCCAAAGCGGCCAAAAATTGAAAAAAACGACAGGGCCGGTAGTGTCGAAAAAGTCAAAAATGGGAAGGGTGGGGGATTGTCCCAAAACTTGCTACAAGGGGCCAGAGGGGCGGCCTGAATGAAAAATGTGTAAAATCAAGCACCGTGAGGGCATTGTGTGAAAATTGTCAAGGATTTTCCAAAGCGGCCAAAAATTGAAAAAAACGACAGGGCCGGTAGTGTCGAAAAAGTCAAAAATGGGAAGGGTGGGGGATTGTCCCAAAACTTGCTACAAGGGGCCAGAGGGGCGGCCTGAATGAAAAATTTGTAAAATCAAGCACCGTGAGGGCATTGTGTCAAAATTGTCAAGGATTTTCCAAAGCGGCCAAAAATTGAAAAAAACGACAGGGCCGGTAGTGTCGAAAAAGTCAAAAATGGGAAGGGTGGGGGATTGTCCCAAAACTTGCTACAAGGGGCCAGAGGGGCGGCCTGAATGAAAAATTTGTAAAATCAAGCACCGTGAGGGCATTGTGTGAAAATTGTGAAGGATTTTCCAAAGCGGCCAAAAATTGAAAAAAACGACAGGGCCGGTAGTGTCGAAAAAGTAAAAAATGGGAAGGGTTGGGGATTGTCCCAAAACTTGCTACAAGGGGCCAGAGGGGCGGCCTGAATGAAAAATTTGTAAAATCAAGCACCGTGAGGGCATTGTGTCAAAATTGTCAAGGATTTTCCAAAGCGGCCAAAAATTGAAAAAAACGACAGGGCCGGTAGTGTCGAAAAAGTCAAAAATGGGAAGGGTGGGGGATTGTCCCAAAACTTGCTACAAGGGGCCAGAGGGGCGGCCTGAATGAAAAATTTGTAAAATCAAGCACCGTGAGGGCATTGTGTGAAAATTGTGAAGGATTTTCCAAAGCGGCCAAAAATTGAAAAAAACGACAGGGCCGGTAGTGTCGAAAAAGTCAAAAATGGGAAGGGTGGGGGATTGTCCCAAAACTTGCTACAAGGGGCCAGAGGGGCGGCCTGAATGAAAAATTTGTAAAATCAAGCACCGTGAGGGCATTGTGTGAAAATTGTGAAGGATTTTCCAAAGCGGCCAAAAATTGAAAAAAACGACAGGGCCGGTAGTGTCGAAAAAGTAAAAAATGGGAAGGGTGGGGGATTGTCCCAAAACTTGCTACAAGGGGCCAGAGGGGCGGCCTGAATGAAAAATTTGTAAAATCAAGCACCGTGAGGGCATTGTGTCAAAATTGTCAAGGATTTTCCAAAGCGGCCAAAAATTGAAAAAAACGACAGGGCCGGTAGTGTCGAAAAAGTCAAAAATGGGAAGGGTGGGGGATTGTCCCAAAACTTGCTACAAGGGGCCAGAGGGGCGGCCTGAATGAAAAATTTGTAAAATCAAGCACCGTGAGGGCATTGTGTGAAAATTGTGAAGGATTTTCCAAAGCGGCCAAAAATTGAAAAAAACGACAGGGCCGGTAGTGTCGAAAAAGTCAAAAATGGGAAGGGTGGGGGATTGTCCCAAAACTTGCTACAAGGGGCCAGAGGGGCGGCCTGAATGAAAAATTTGTAAAATCAAGCACCGTGAGGGCATTGTGTGAAAATTGTCAAGGATTTTCCAAAGCGGCCAAAAATTGAAAAAAACGACAGGGCCGGTAGTGTCGAAAAAGTCAAAAATGGGAAGGGTGGGGGATTGTCCCAAAACTTGCTACAAGGGGCCAGAGGGGCGGCCTGAATGAAAAATTTGTAAAATCAAGCACCGTGAGGGCATTGTGTGAAAATTATGAAGGATTTTCCAAAGCGGCCAAAAATTGAAAAAAACGACAGGGCCGGTAGTGTCGAAAAAGTCAAAAATGGGAAGGGTGGGGGATTGTCCCAAAACTTGCTACAAGGGGCCAGAGGGGCGGCCTGAATGAAAAATTTGTAAAATCAAGCACCGTGAGGGCATTGTGTGAAAATTATGAAGGATTTTCCAAAGCGGCCAAAAATTGAAAAAAACGACAGGGCCGGTAGTGTCGAAAAAGTAAAAAATGGGAAGGGTGGGGGATTGTCCCAAAACTTGCTACAAGGGGCCAGAGGGGCGGCCTGAATGAAAAATTTGTAAAATCAAGCACCGTGAGGGCATTGTGTCAAAATTGTCAAGGATTTTCCAAAGCGGCCAAAAATTGAAAAAAACGACAGGGCCGGTAGTGTCGAAAAAGTCAAAAATGGGAAGGGTGGGGGATTGTCCCAAAACTTGCTACAAGGGGCCAGAGGGGCGGCCTGAATGAAAAATTTGTAAAATCAAGCACCGTGAGGGCATTGTGTGAAAATTGTCAAGGATTTTCCAAAGCGGCCAAAAATTGAAAAAAACGACAGGGCCGGTAGTGTCGAAAAAGTCAAAAATGGGAAGGGTGGGGGATTGTCCCAAAACTTGCTACAAGGGGCCAGAGGGGCGGCCTGAATGAAAAATTTGTAAAATCAAGCACCGTGAGGGCATTGTGTGAAAATTATGAAGGATTTTCCAAAGCGGCCAAAAATTGAAAAAAACGACAGGGCCGGTAGTGTCGAAAAAGTCAAAAATGGGAAGGGTGGGGGATTGTCCCAAAACTTGCTACAAGGGGCCAGAGGGGCGGCCTGAATGAAAAATGTGTAAAATCAAGCACCGTGTGGGCATTGTGTGAAAATTGTCAAGGATTTTCCAAAGCGGCCAAAAATTGAAAAAAACGACAGGGCCGGTAGTGTCGAAAAAGTCAAAAATGGGAAGGGTGGGGGATTGTCCCAAAACTTGCTACAAGGGGCCAGAGGGGCGGCCTGAATGAAAAATTTGTAAAATCAAGCACCGTGAGGGCATTGTGTGAAAATTATGAAGGATTTTCCAAAGCGGGCAAAAATTGAAAAAAACGACAGGGCCGGTAGTGTCGAAAAAGTCAAAAATGGGAAGGGTGGGGGATTGTCCCAAAACTTGCTACAAGGGGCCAGAGGGGCGGCCTGAATGAAAAATGTGTAAAATCAAGCACCGTGAGGGCATTGTGTGAAAATTGTCAAGGATTTTCCAAAGCGGCCAAAAATTGAAAAAAACGACAGGGCCGGTAGTGTCGAAAAAGTCAAAAATGGGAAGGGTGGGGGATTGTCCCAAAACTTGCTACAAGGGGCCAGAGGGGCGGCCTGAATGAAAAATTTGTAAAATCAAGCACCTTGAGGGCATTGTGTGAAAATTATGAAGGATTTTCCAAAGCGGCCAAAAATTGAAAAAAACGACAGGGCCGGTAGTGTCGAAAAAGTCAAAAATGGGAAGGGTGGGGGATTGTCCCAAAACTTCCTACAAGGGGCCAGAGGGGCGGCCTGAATGAAAAATGTGTAAAATCAAGCACCGTGAGGGCATTGTGTGAAAATTGTCAAGGATTTTCCAAAGCGGCCAAAAATTGAAAAAAACGACAGGGCCGGTAGTGTCGAAAAAGTCAAAAATGGGAAGGGTGGGGGATTGTCCCAAAACTTGCTACAAGGGGCCAGAGGGGCGGCCTGAATGAAAAATGTGTAAAATCAAGCACCGTGAGGGCATTGTGTGAAAATTGTCAAGGATTTTCCAAAGCGGCCAAAAATTGAAAAAAACGACAGGGCCGGTAGTGTCGAAAAAGTCAAAAATGGGAAGGGTGGGGGATTGTCCCAAAACTTGCTACAAGGGGCCAGAGGGGCGGCCTGAATGAAAAATTTGTAAAATCAAGCACCGTGAGGGCATTGTGTCAAAATTGTCAAGGATTTTCCAAAGCGGCCAAAAATTGAAAAAAACGACAGGGCCGGTAGTGTCGAAAAAGTCAAAAATGGGAAGGGTGGGGGATTGTCCCAAAACTTGCTACAAGGGGCCAGAGGGGCGGCCTGAATGAAAAATTTGTAAAATCAAGCACCGTGAGGGCATTGTGTGAAAATTGTGAAGGATTTTCCAAAGCGGCCAAAAATTGAAAAAAACGACAGGGCCGGTAGTGTCGAAAAAGTAAAAAATGGGAAGGGTTGGGGATTGTCCCAAAACTTGCTACAAGGGGCCAGAGGGGCGGCCTGAATGAAAAATTTGTAAAATCAAGCACCGTGAGGGCATTGTGTCAAAATTGTCAAGGATTTTCCAAAGCGGCCAAAAATTGAAAAAAACGACAGGGCCGGTAGTGTCGAAAAAGTCAAAAATGGGAAGGGTGGGGGATTGTCCCAAAACTTGCTACAAGGGGCCAGAGGGGCGGCCTGAATGAAAAATTTGTAAAATCAAGCACCGTGAGGGCATTGTGTGAAAATTGTGAAGGATTTTCCAAAGCGGCCAAAAATTGAAAAAAACGACAGGGCCGGTAGTGTCGAAAAAGTCAAAAATGGGAAGGGTGGGGGATTGTCCCAAAACTTGCTACAAGGGGCCAGAGGGGCGGCCTGAATGAAAAATTTGTAAAATCAAGCACCGTGAGGGCATTGTGTGAAAATTGTGAAGGATTTTCCAAAGCGGCCAAAAATTGAAAAAAACGACAGGGCCGGTAGTGTCGAAAAAGTAAAAAATGGGAAGGGTGGGGGATTGTCCCAAAACTTGCTACAAGGGGCCAGAGGGGCGGCCTGAATGAAAAATTTGTAAAATCAAGCACCGTGAGGGCATTGTGTCAAAATTGTCAAGGATTTTCCAAAGCGGCCAAAAATTGAAAAAAACGACAGGGCCGGTAGTGTCGAAAAAGTCAAAAATGGGAAGGGTGGGGGATTGTCCCAAAACTTGCTACAAGGGGCCAGAGGGGCGGCCTGAATGAAAAATTTGTAAAATCAAGCACCGTGAGGGCATTGTGTGAAAATTGTGAAGGATTTTCCAAAGCGGCCAAAAATTGAAAAAAACGACAGGGCCGGTAGTGTCGAAAAAGTCAAAAATGGGAAGGGTGGGGGATTGTCCCAAAACTTGCTACAAGGGGCCAGAGGGGCGGCCTGAATGAAAAATTTGTAAAATCAAGCACCGTGAGGGCATTGTGTGAAAATTGTCAAGGATTTTCCAAAGCGGCCAAAAATTGAAAAAAACGACAGGGCCGGTAGTGTCGAAAAAGTCAAAAATGGGAAGGGTGGGGGATTGTCCCAAAACTTGCTACAAGGGGCCAGAGGGGCGGCCTGAATGAAAAATTTGTAAAATCAAGCACCGTGAGGGCATTGTGTGAAAATTATGAAGGATTTTCCAAAGCGGCCAAAAATTGAAAAAAACGACAGGGCCGGTAGTGTCGAAAAAGTCAAAAATGGGAAGGGTGGGGGATTGTCCCAAAACTTGCTACAAGGGGCCAGAGGGGCGGCCTGAATGAAAAATTTGTAAAATCAAGCACCGTGAGGGCATTGTGTGAAAATTATGAAGGATTTTCCAAAGCGGCCAAAAATTGAAAAAAACGACAGGGCCGGTAGTGTCGAAAAAGTAAAAAATGGGAAGGGTGGGGGATTGTCCCAAAACTTGCTACAAGGGGCCAGAGGGGCGGCCTGAATGAAAAATTTGTAAAATCAAGCACCGTGAGGGCATTGTGTCAAAATTGTCAAGGATTTTCCAAAGCGGCCAAAAATTGAAAAAAACGACAGGGCCGGTAGTGTCGAAAAAGTCAAAAATGGGAAGGGTGGGGGATTGTCCCAAAACTTGCTACAAGGGGCCAGAGGGGCGGCCTGAATGAAAAATTTGTAAAATCAAGCACCGTGAGGGCATTGTGTGAAAATTGTCAAGGATTTTCCAAAGCGGCCAAAAATTGAAAAAAACGACAGGGCCGGTAGTGTCGAAAAAGTCAAAAATGGGAAGGGTGGGGGATTGTCCCAAAACTTGCTACAAGGGGCCAGAGGGGCGGCCTGAATGAAAAATTTGTAAAATCAAGCACCGTGAGGGCATTGTGTGAAAAATATGAAGGATTTTCCAAAGCGGCCAAAAATTGAAAAAAACGACAGGGCCGGTAGTGTCGAAAAAGTCAAAAATGGGAAGGGTGGGGGATTGTCCCAAAACTTGCTACAAGGGGCCAGAGGGGCGGCCTGAATGAAAAATGTGTAAAATCAAGCACCGTGTGGGCATTGTGTGAAAATTGTCAAGGATTTTCCAAAGCGGCCAAAAATTGAAAAAAACGACAGGGCCGGTAGTGTCGAAAAAGTCAAAAATGGGAAGGGTGGGGGATTGTCCCAAAACTTGCTACAAGGGGCCAGAGGGGCGGCCTGAATGAAAAATTTGTAAAATCAAGCACCGTGAGGGCATTGTGTGAAAATTGTGAAGGATTTTCCAAAGCGGCCAAAAATTGAAAAAAACGACAGGGCCGGTAGTGTCGAAAAAGTCAAAAATGGGAAGGGTGGGGGATTGTCCCAAAACTTGCTACAAGGGGCCAGAGGGGCGGCCTGAATGAAAAATGTGTAAAATCAAGCACCGTGAAGGCATTGTGTGAAAATTGTCAAGGATTTTCCAAAGCGGCCAAAAATTGAAAAAAACGACAGGGACGGTAGTGTCGAAAAAGTCAAAAATGGGAAGGGTGGGGGATTGTCCCAAAACTTGCTACAAGGGGCCAGAGGGGCGGCCTGAATGAAAAATTTGTAAAATCAAGCACCATGAGGGCATTGTGTGAAAATTATGAAGGATTTTCCAAAGCGGGCAAAAATTGAAAAAAACGACAGGGCCGGTAGTGTCGAAAAAGTCAAAAATGGGAAGGGTGGGGGATTGTCCCAAAACTTGCTACAAGGGGCCAGAGGGGCGGCCTGAATGAAAAATGTATAAAATCAAGCACCGTGAGGGCATTGTGTGAAAATTATGAAGGATTTTCCAAAGCGGCCAAAAATTGAAAAAAACGACAGGGCCGGTAGTGTCGAAAAAGTCAAAAATGGGAAGGGTGGGGGATTGTCCCAAAACTTGCTACAAGGGGCCAGAGGGGCGGCCTGAATGAAAAATTTGTAAAATCAAGCACCGTGAGGGCATTGTGTGAAAATTATGAAGGATTTTCCAAAGCGGCCAAAAATTGAAAAAAACGACAGGGCCGGTAGTGTCGAAAAAGTCAAAAATGGGAAGGGTGGGGGATTGTCCCAAAACTTGCTACAAGGGGCCAGAGGGGCGGCCTGAATGAAAAATTTGTAAAATCAAGCACCGTGAGGGCATTGTGTGAAAATTATGAAGGATTTTCCAAAGCGGGCAAAAATTGAAAAAAACGACAGGGCCGGTAGTGTCGAAAAAGTCAAAAATGGGAAGGGTGGGGGATTGTCCCAAAACTTGCTACAAGGGGCCAGAGGGGCGGCCTGAATGAAAAATGTGTAAAATCAAGCACCGTGAGGGCATTGTGTGAAAATTGTCAAGGATTTTCCAAAGCGGCCAAAAATTGAAAAAAACGACAGGGCCGGTAGTGTCGAAAAAGTCAAAAATGGGAAGGGTGGGGGATTGTCCCAAAACTTGCTACAAGGGGCCAGAGGGGCGGCCTGAATGAAAAATTTGTAAAATCAAGCACCTTGAGGGCATTGTGTGAAAATTATGAAGGATTTTCCAAAGCGGCCAAAAATTGAAAAAAACGACAGGGCCGGTAGTGTCGAAAAAGTCAAAAATGGGAAGGGTGGGGGATTGTCCCAAAACTTGCTACAAGGGGCCAGAGGGGCGGCCTGAATGAAAAATTTGTAAAATCAAGCACCGTGAGGGCATTGTGTGAAAATTGTGAAGGATTTTCCAAAGCGGCCAAAAATTGAAAAAAACGACAGGGCCGGTAGTGTCGAAAAAGTCAAAAATGGGAAGGGTGGGGGATTGTCCCAAAACTTGCTACAAGGGGCCAGAGGGGCGGCCTGAATGAAAAATTTGTAAAATCAAGCACCGTGAGGGCATTGTGTGAAAATTGTCAAGGATTTTCCAAAGCGGCCAAAAATTGAAAAAAACGACAGGGCCGGTAGTGTCGAAAAAGTCAAAAATGGGAAGGGTGGGGGATTGTCCCAAAACTTGCTACAAGGGGCCAGAGGGGCGGCCTGAATGAAAAATTTGTAAAATCAAGCACCGTGAGGGCATTGTGTGAAAATTATGAAGGATTTTCCAAAGCGGCCAAAAATTGAAAAAAACGACAGGGCCGGTAGTGTCGAAAAAGTCAAAAATGGGAAGGGTGGGGGATTGTCCCAAAACTTGCTACAAGGGGCCAGAGGGGCGGCCTGAATGAAAAATTTGTAAAATCAAGCACCGTGAGGGCATTGTGTGAAAATTATGAAGGATTTTCCAAAGCGGCCAAAAATTGAAAAAAACGACAGGGCCGGTAGTGTCGAAAAAGTAAAAAATGGGAAGGGTGGGGGATTGTCCCAAAACTTGCTACAAGGGGCCAGAGGGGCGGCCTGAATGAAAAATTTGTAAAATCAAGCACCGTGAGGGCATTGTGTCAAAATTGTCAAGGATTTTCCAAAGCGGCCAAAAATTGAAAAAAACGACAGGGCCGGTAGTGTCGAAAAAGTCAAAAATGGGAAGGGTGGGGGATTGTCCCAAAACTTGCTACAAGGGGCCAGAGGGGCGGCCTGAATGAAAAATTTGTAAAATCAAGCACCGTGAGGGCATTGTGTGAAAATTGTCAAGGATTTTCCAAAGCGGCCAAAAATTGAAAAAAACGACAGGGCCGGTAGTGTCGAAAAAGTCAAAAATGGGAAGGGTGGGGGATTGTCCCAAAACTTGCTACAAGGGGCCAGAGGGGCGGCCTGAATGAAAAATTTGTAAAATCAAGCACCGTGAGGGCATTGTGTGAAAATTATGAAGGATTTTCCAAAGCGGCCAAAAATTGAAAAAAACGACAGGGCCGGTAGTGTCGAAAAAGTCAAAAATGGGAAGGGTGGGGGATTGTCCCAAAACTTGCTACAAGGGGCCAGAGGGGCGGCCTGAATGAAAAATTTGTAAAATCAAGCACCGTGAGGGCATTGTGTGAAAATTGTGAAGGATTTTCCAAAGCGGCCAAAAATTGAAAAAAACGACAGGGCCGGTAGTGTCGAAAAAGTCAAAAATGGGAAGGGTGGGGGATTGTCCCAAAACTTGCTACAAGGGGCCAGAGGGGCGGCCTGAATGAAAAATGTGTAAAATCAAGCACCGTGAAGGCATTGTGTGAAAATTGTCAAGGATTTTCCAAAGCGGCCAAAAATTGAAAAAAACGACAGGGACGGTAGTGTCGAAAAAGTCAAAAATGGGAAGGGTGGGGGATTGTCCCAAAACTTGCTACAAGGGGCCAGAGGGGCGGCCTGAATGAAAAATTTGTAAAATCAAGCACCATGAGGGCATTGTGTGAAAATTATGAAGGATTTTCCAAAGCGGGCAAAAATTGAAAAAAACGACAGGGCCGGTAGTGTCGAAAAAGTCAAAAATGGGAAGGGTGGGGGATTGTCCCAAAACTTGCTACAAGGGGCCAGAGGGGCGGCCTGAATGAAAAATGTATAAAATCAAGCACCGTGAGGGCATTGTGTGAAAATTGTCAAGGATTTTCCAAAGCGGCCAAAAATTGAAAAAAACGACAGGGACGGTAGTGTCGAAAAAGTCAAAAATGGGAAGGGTGGGGGATTGTCCCAAAACTTGCTACAAGGGGCCAGAGGGGCGGCCTGAATGAAAAATTTGTAAAATCAAGCACCGTGAGGGCATTGTGTGAAAATTATGAAGGATTTTCCAAAGCGGGCAAAAATTGAAAAAAACGACAGGGCCGGTAGTGTCGAAAAAGTCAAAAATGGGAAGGGTGGGGGATTGTCCCAAAACTTGCTACAAGGGGCCAGAGGGGCGGCCTGAATGAAAAATGTATAAAATCAAGCACCGTGAGGGCATTGTGTGAAAATTATGAAGGATTTTCCAAAGCGGCCAAAAATTGAAAAAAACGACAGGGCCGGTAGTGTCGAAAAAGTCAAAAATGGGAAGGGTGGGGGATTGTCCCAAAACTTGCTACAAGGGGCCAGAGGGGCGGCCTGAATGAAAAATTTGTAAAATCAAGCACCGTGAGGGCATTGTGTGAAAATTATGAAGGATTTTCCAAAGCGGCCAAAAATTGAAAAAAACGACAGGGCCGGTAGTGTCGAAAAAGTCAAAAATGGGAAGGGTGGGGGATTGTCCCAAAACTTGCTACAAGGGGCCAGAGGGGCGGCCTGAATGAAAAATTTGTAAAATCAAGCACCGTGAGGGCATTGTGTGAAAATTATGAAGGATTTTCCAAAGCGGGCAAAAATTGAAAAAAACGACAGGGCCGGTAGTGTCGAAAAAGTCAAAAATGGGAAGGGTGGGGGATTGTCCCAAAACTTGCTACAAGGGGCCAGAGGGGCGGCCTGAATGAAAAATGTGTAAAATCAAGCACCGTGAGGGCATTGTGTGAAAATTGTCAAGGATTTTCCAAAGCGGCCAAAAATTGAAAAAAACGACAGGGCCGGTAGTGTCGAAAAAGTCAAAAATGGGAAGGGTGGGGGACTGTCCCAAAACTTGCTACAAGGGGCCAGAGGGGCGGCCTGAATGAAAAATTTGTAAAATCAAGCACCTTGAGGGCATTGTGTGAAAATTATGAAGGATTTTCCAAAGCGGCCAAAAATTGAAAAAAACGACAGGGCCGGTAGTGTCGAAAAAGTCAAAAATGGGAAGGGTGGGGGATTGTCCCAAAACTTGCTACAAGGGGCCAGAGGGGCGGCCTGAATGAAAAATTTGTAAAATCAAGCACCGTGAGGGCATTGTGTGAAAATTGTGAAGGATTTTCCAAAGCGGCCAAAAATTGAAAAAAACGACAGGGCCGGTAGTGTCGAAAAAGTCAAAAATGGGAAGGGTGGGGGATTGTCCCAAAACTTGCTACAAGGGGCCAGAGGGGCGGCCTGAATGAAAAATTTGTAAAATCAAGCACCGTGAGGGCATTGTGTGAAAATTATGAAGGATTTTCCAAAGCGGCCAAAAATTGAAAAAAACGACAGGGCCGGTAGTGTCGAAAAAGTCAAAAATGGGAAGGGTGGGGGATTGTCCCAAAACTTGCTACAAGGGGCCAGAGGGGCGGCCTGAATGAAAAATTTGTAAAATCAAGCACCGTGAGGGCATTGTGTGAAAATTATGAAGGATTTTCCAAAGCGGGCAAAAATTGAAAAAAACGACAGGGCCGGTAGTGTCGAAAAAGTAAAAAATGGGAAGGGTGGGGGATTGTCCCAAAACTTGCTACAAGGGGCCAGAGGGGCGGCCTGAATGAAAAATGTATAAAATCAAGCACCGTGAGGGCATTGTGTGAAAATTATGAAGGATTTTCCAAAGCGGCCAAAAATTGAAAAAAAACGAATGTGCCGGTAGTGTCGAAAAAGTCAAAAATGGGAAGGGTGGGGGATTGTCCCAAAACTTGCTACAAGGGGCCAGAGGGGCGGCCTGAATGAAAAATGTGTAAAATCAAGCACCGTGAGGGCATTGTGTGAAAATTATGAAGGATTTTCCAAAGCGGCCAAAAATTGAAAAAAACGACAGGGCCGGTAGTGTCGAAAAAGTCAAAAATGGGAAGGGTGGGGGATTGTCCCAAAACTTGCTACAAGGGGCCAGAGGGGCGGCCTGAATGAAAAATTTGTAAAATCAAGCACCGTGAGGGCATTGTGTGAAAATTATGAAGGATTTTCCAAAGCGGCCAAAAATTGAAAAAAACGACAGGGCCGGTAGTGTCGAAAAAGTCAAAAATGGGAAGGGTGGGGGATTGTCCCAAAACTTGCTACAAGGGGCCAGAGGGGCGGCCTGAATGAAAAATTTGTAAAATCAAGCACCGTGAGGGCATTGTGTGAAAATTATGAAGGATTTTCCAAAGCGGGCAAAAATTGAAAAAAACGACAGGGCCGGTAGTGTCGAAAAAGTCAAAAATGGGAAGGGTGGGGGATTGTCCCAAAACTTGCTACAAGGAGCCAGAGGGGCGGCCTGAATGAAAAATGTGTAAAATCAAGCACCGTGAGGGCATTGTGTGAAAATTGTCAAGGATTTTCCAAAGCGGCCAAAAATTGAAAAAAACGACAGGGCCGGTAGTGTCGAAAAAGTCAAAAATGGGAAGGGTGGGGGATTGTCCCAAAACTTGCTACAAGGGGCCAGAGGGGCGGCCTGAATGAAAAATTTGTAAAATCAAGCACCTTGAGGGCATTGTGTGAAAATTATGAAGGATTTTCCAAAGCGGCCAAAAATTGAAAAAAACGACAGGGCCGGTAGTGTCGAAAAAGTCAAAAATGGGAAGGGTGGGGGATTGTCCCAAAACTTGCTACAAGGGGCCAGAGGGGCGGCCTGAATGAAAAATTTGTAAAATCAAGCACCGTGAGGGCATTGTGTGAAAATTGTGAAGGATTTTCCAAAGCGGCCAAAAATTGAAAAAAACGACAGGGCCGGTAGTGTCGAAAAAGTCAAAAATGGGAAGGGTGGGGGATTGTCCCAAAACTTGCTACAAGGGGCCAGAGGGGCGGCCTGAATGAAAAATTTGTAAAATCAAGCACCGTGAGGGCATTGTGTGAAAATTATGAAGGATTTTCCAAAGCGGCCAAAAATTGAAAAAAACGACAGGGCCGGTAGTGTCGAAAAAGTCAAAAATGGGAAGGGTGGGGGATTGTCCCAAAACTTGCTACAAGGGGCCAGAGGGGCGGCCTGAATGAAAAATTTGTAAAATCAAGCACCGTGAGGGCATTGTGTGAAAATTATGAAGGATTTTCCAAAGCGGGCAAAAATTGAAAAAAACGACAGGGCCGGTAGTGTCGAAAAAGTCAAAAATGGGAAGGGTGGGGGATTGTCCCAAAACTTGCTACAAGGGGCCAGAGGGGCGGCCTGAATGAAAAATGTATAAAATCAAGCACCGTGAGGGCATTGTGTGAAAATTATGAAGGATTTTCCAAAGCGGCCAAAAATTGAAAAAAAACGAATGTGCCGGTAGTGTCGAAAAAGTCAAAAATGGGAAGGGTGGGGGATTGTCCCAAAACTTGCTACAAGGGGCCAGAGGGGCGGCCTGAATGAAAAATTTGTAAAATCAAGCACCGTGAGGGCATTGTGTGAAAATTATGAAGGATTTTCCAAAGCGGGCAAAAATTGAAAAAAACGACAGGGCCGGTAGTGTCGAAAAAGTCAAAAATGGGAAGGGTGGGGGATTGTCCCAAAACTTGCTACAAGGGGCCAGAGGGGCGGCCTGAATGAAAAATGTGTAAAATCAAGCACCGTGAGGGCATTGTGTGAAAATTGTCAAGGATTTTCCAAAGCGGCCAAAAATTGAAAAAAACGACAGGGCCGGTAGTGTCGAAAAAGTCAAAAATGGGAAGGGTGGGGGATTGTCCCAAAACTTGCTACAAGGGGCCAGAGGGGCGGCCTGAATGAAAAATTTGTAAAATCAAGCACCGTGAGGGCATTGTGTGAAAATTATGAAGGATTTTCCAAAGCGGCCAAAAATTGAAAAAAACGACAGGGCCGGTAGTGTCGAAAAAGTCAAAAATGGGAAGGGTGGGGGATTGTCCCAAAACTTGCTACAAGGGGCCAGAGGGGCGGCCTGAATGAAAAATTTGTAAAATCAAGCACCGTGAGGGCATTGTGTGAAAATTATGAAGGATTTTCCAAAGCGGGCAAAAATTGAAAAAAACGACAGGGCCGGTAGTGTCGAAAAAGTCAAAAATGGGAAGGGTGGGGGATTGTCCCAAAACTTGCTACAAGGGGCCAGAGGGGCGGCCTGAATGAAAAATTTGTAAAATCAAGCACCGTGAGGGCATTGTGTGAAAATTATGAAGGATTTTCCAAAGCGGCCAAAAATTGAAAAAAACGACAGGGCCGGTAGTGTCGAAAAAGTCAAAAATGGGAAGGGTGGGGGATTGTCCCAAAACTTGCTACAAGGGGCCAGAGGGGCGGCCTGAATGAAAAATTTGTAAAATCAAGCACCGTGAGGGCATTGTGTGAAAATTATGAAGGATTTTCCAAAGCGGCCAAAAATTGAAAAAAACGACAGGGCCGGTAGTGTCGAAAAAGTCAAAAATGGGAAGGGTGGGGGATTGTCCCAAAACTTGCTACAAGGGGCCAGAGGGGCGGCCTGAATGAAAAATTTGTAAAATCAAGCACCGTGAGGGCATTGTGTGAAAATTGTCAAGGATTTTCCAAAGCGGCCAAAAATTGAAAAAAACGACAGGGCCGGTAGTGTCGAAAAAGTCAAAAATGGGAAGGGTGGGGGATTGTCCCAAAACTTGCTACAAGGGGCCAGAGGGGCGGCCTGAATGAAAAATTTGTAAAATCAAGCACCGTGAGGGCATTGTGTGAAAATTGTGAAGGATTTTCCAAAGCGGCCAAAAATTGAAAAAAACGACAGGGCCGGTAGTGTCGAAAAAGTCAAAAATGGGAAGGGTGGGGGATTGTCCCAAAACTTGCTACAAGGGGCCAGAGGGGCGGCCTGAATGAAAAATTTGTAAAATCAAGCACCGTGAGGGCATTGTGTGAAAATTATGAAGGATTTTCCAAAGCGGGCAAAAATTGAAAAAAACGACAGGGCCGGTAGTGTCGAAAAAGTCAAAAATGGGAAGGGTGGGGGATTGTCCCAAAACTTGCTACAAGGGGCCAGAGGGGCGGCCTGAATGAAAAATGTGTAAAATCAAGCACCGTGAGGGCATTGTGTGAAAATTGTCAAGGATTTTCCAAAGCGGCCAAAAATTGAAAAAAACGACAGGGCCGGTAGTGTCGAAAAAGTCAAAAATGGGAAGGGTGGGGGATTGTCCCAAAACTTGCTACAAGGGGCCAGAGGGGCGGCCTGAATGAAAAATTTGTAAAATCAAGCACCGTGAGGGCATTGTGTGAAAATTGTGAAGGATTTTCCAAAGCGGCCAAAAATTGAAAAAAACGACAGGGCCGGTAGTGTCGAAAAAGTCAAAAATGGGAAGGGTGGGGGATTGTCCCAAAACTTGCTACAAGGGGCCAGAGGGGCGGCCTGAATGAAAAATTTGTAAAATCAAGCACCGTGAGGGCATTGTGTGAAAATTATGAAGGATTTTCCAAAGCGGCCAAAAATTGAAAAAAAACGAATGTGCCGGTAGTGTCGAAAAAGTCAAAAATGGGAAGGGTGGGGGATTGTCCCAAAACTTGCTACAAGGGGCCAGAGGGGCGGCCTGAATGAAAAATGTGTAAAATCAAGCACCGTGAGGGCATTGTGTGAAAATTGTCAAGGATTTTCCAAAGCGGCCAAAAATTGAAAAAAACGACAGGGCCGGTAGTGTCGAAAAAGTCAAAAATGGGAAGGGTGGGGGATTGTCCCAAAACTTGCTACAAGGGGCCAGAGGGGCGGCCTGAATGAAAAATGTGTAAAATCAAGCACCGTGAGGGCATTGTGTGAAAATTGTCAAGGATTTTCCAAAGCGGCCAAAAATTGAAAAAAACGACAGGGCCGGTAGTGTCGAAAAAGTAAAAAATGGGAAGGGTGGGGGATTGTCCCAAAACTTGCTACAAGGGGCCAGAGGGGCGGCCTGAATGAAAAATGTGTAAAATCAAGCACCGTGAGGGCATTGTGTGAAAATTATGAAGGATTTTCCAAAGCGGGCAAAAATTGAAAAAAACGACAGGGCCGGTAGTGTCGAAAAAGTCAAAAATGGGAAGGGTGGGGGATTGTCCCAAAACTTGCTACAAGGGGCCAGAGGGGCGGCCTGAATGAAAAATGTGTAAAATCAAGCACCGTGAGGGCATTGTGTGAAAATTGTCAAGGATTTTCCAAAGCGGCCAAAAATTGAAAAAAACGACAGGGCCGGTAGTGTCGAAAAAGTCAAAAATGGGAAGGGTGGGGGATTGTCCCAAAACTTGCTACAAGGGGCCAGAGGGGCGGCCTGAATGAAAAATTTGTAAAATCAAGCACCATGAGGGCATTGTGTGAAAATTATGAAGGATTTTCCAAAGCGGCCAAAAATTGAAAAAAACGACAGGGCCGGTAGTGTCGAAAAAGTCAAAAATGGGAAGGGTGGGGGATTGTCCCAAAACTTGCTACAAGGGGCCAGAGGGGCGGCCTGAATGAAAAATGTGTAAAATCAAGCACCGTGAGGGCATTGTGTGAAAATTGTGAAGGATTTTCCAAAGCGGCCAAAAATTGAAAAAAACGACAGGGCCGGTAGTGTCGAAAAAGTCAAAAATGGGAAGGGTGGGGGATTGTCCCCAAAACTTGCTACAAGGGGCCAGAGGGGCGGCCTGAATGAAAAATGTGTAAAATCAAGCACCGTGAGGGCATTGTGTGAAAATTGTCAAGGATTTTCCAAAGCGGCCAAAAATTGAAAAAAACGACAGGGCCGGTAGTGTCGAAAAAGTCAAAAATGGGAAGGGTGGGGGATTGTCCCAAAACTTGCTACAAGGGGCCAGAGGGGCGGCCTGAATGAAAAATTTGTAAAATCAAGCACCGTGAGGGGCATTGTGTGAAAATTATGGAGGATTTTCCAAAGCGGCCAAAAATTGAAAAAAACGACAGGGCCGGTAGTGTCGAAAAAGTCAAAAATGGGAAGGGTGGGGGATTGTCCCAAAACTTGCTACAAGGGGCCAGAGGGGCGGCCTGAATGAAAAATTTGTAAAATCAAGCACCGTGAGGGCATTGTGTGAAAATTGTCAAGGATTTTCCAAAGCGGCCAAAAATTGAAAAAAACGACAGGGCCGGTAGTGTCGAAAAAGTCAAAAATGGGAAGGGTGGGGGATTGTCCCAAAACTTGCTACAAGGGGCCAGAGGGGCGGCCTGAATGAAAAATTTGTAAAATCAAGCACCGTGAGGGCATTGTGTGAAAATTGTCAAGGATTTTCCAAAGCGGCCAAAAATTGAAAAAAACGACAGGGCCGGTAGTGTCGAAAAAGTCAAAAATGGGAAGGGTGGGGGATTGTCCCAAAACTTGCTACAAGTGGCCAGAGGGGCGGCCTGAATGAAAAATTTGTAAAATCAAGCACCGTGAGGGCATTGTGTGAAAATTATGAAGGATTTTCCAAAGCGGGCAAAAATTGAAAAAAACGACAGGGCCGGTAGTGTCGAAAAAGTCAAAAATGGGAAGGGTGGGGGATTGTCCCAAAACTTGCTACAAGGGGCCAGAGGGGCGGCCTGAATGAAAAATGTGTAAAATCAAGCACCGTGAGGGCATTGTGTGAAAATTGTCAAGGATTTTCCAAAGCGGCCAAAAATTGAAAAAAACGACAGGGCCGGTAGTGTCGAAAAAGTCAAAAATGGAAGGGTGGGGGATTGTCCCAAAACTTGCTACAAGGGCCAGAGGGGCGGCCTGAATGAAAAATGTGTAAAATCAAGCACCGTGAGGGCATTGTGTGAAAATTGTCAAGGATTTTCCAAAGCGGCCAAAAATTGAAAAAACGAATGTGCCGGTAGTGTCGAAAAAGTCAAAAATGGAAGGGTGGGGGATTGTCCCAAAACTTGCTACAAGGGGCCAGAGGGGCGGCCTGAATGAAAAATGTGTAAAATCAAGCACCGTGAGGGCATTGTGTGAAAATTGTGAAGGATTTTCCAAAGCGGCCAAAGATTGAAAAAAACGACAGGGCCGGTAGTGTCGAAAAAGTCAAAAATGGGAAGGGTGGGGGATTGTCCCAAAACTTGCTACAAGGGGCCAGAGGGGCGGCCTGAATGAAAAATTTGTAAAATCAAGCACCGTGAGGGCATTGTGTGAAAATTGTGAAGGATTTTCCAAAGCGGCCAAAAATTGAAAAAAACGACAGGGCCGGTAGTGTCGAAAAAGTAAAAAATGGGAAGGGTG
Source organism: Scomber japonicus (assembly GCF_027409825.1). Lineage (NCBI taxonomy): Eukaryota > Metazoa > Chordata > Actinopteri > Scombriformes > Scombridae > Scomber > Scomber japonicus. The sequence goes on from NW_026518502.1 coordinate 42,121, forward strand.
GGGGATTGTCCCAAAACTTGCTACAAGGGGCCAGAGGGGCGGCCTGAATGAAAAATTTGTAAAATCAAGCACCGTGAGGGCATTGTGTGAAAATTATGAAGGATTTTCCAAAGCGGCCAAAAATTGAAAAAAACGACAGGGCCGGTAGTGTCGAAAAAGTAAAAATGGGAAGGGTGGGGGATTGTCCCAAAACTTGCTACAAGGGGCCAGAGGGGCGGCCTGAATGAAAAATTTGTAAAATCAAGCACCGTGAGGGCATTGTGTGAAAATTATGAAGGATTTTCCAAAGCGGCCAAAAATTGAAAAAACGACAGGGCCGGTAGTGTCGAAAAAGTCAAAATGGGAAGGGTGGGGGATTGTCCCAAAACTTGCTACAAGGGGCCAGAGGGGCGGCCTGAATGAAAAATTTGTAAAATCAAGCACCGTGAGGGCATTGTGTGAAAATTATGAAGGATTTTCCAAAGCGGCCAAAAATTGAAAAAAACGACAGGGCCGGTAGTGTCGAAAAAGTCAAAAATGGGAAGGGTGGGGGATTGTCCCAAAACTTGCTACAAGGGGCCAGAGGGGCGGCCTGAATGAAAAATGTATAAAATCAAGCACCGTGAGGGCATTGTGTGAAAATTATGAAGGATTTTCCAAAGCGGCCAAAAATTGAAAAAAAACGAATGTGCCGGTAGTGTCGAAAAAGTCAAAAATGGGAAGGGTGGGGGATTGTCCCAAAACTTGCTACAAGGGGCCAGAGGGGCGGCCTGAATGAAAAATGTGTAAAATCAAGCACCGTGAGGGCATTGTGTGAAAATTATGAAGGATTTTCCAAAGCGGCCAAAAATTGAAAAAAACGACAGGGCCGGTAGTGTCGAAAAAGTCAAAAATGGGAAGGGTGGGGGATTGTCCCAAAACTTGCTACAAGGGGCCAGAGGGGCGGCCTGAATGAAAAATGTGTAAAATCAAGCACCGTGAGGGCATTGTGTGAAAATTATGAAGGATTTTCCAAAGCGGCCAAAAATTGAAAAAACGACAGGGCCGGGTAGTGTCGAAAAAGTCAAAAATGGGAAGGGTGGGGGATTGTCCCAAAACTTGCTACAAGGGGCCAGAGGGGCGGCCTGAATGAAAAATGTGTAAAATCAAGCACCCGTGAGGGCATTGTGTGAAAATTATGAAGGATTTTCCAAAGCGGGCAAAAATTGAAAAAAACGACAGGGCCGGTAGTGTCGAAAAAGTCAAAAATGGGAAGGGTGGGGGATTGTCCCAAAACTTGCTACAAGGGGCCAGAGGGGCGGCCTGAATGAAAAATGTGTAAAATCAAGCACCGTGAGGGCATTGTGTGAAAATTGTCAAGGATTTTCCAAAGCGGCCAAAAATTGAAAAAAACGACAGGGGCCGGTAGTGTCGAAAAAGTCAAAAATGGGAAGGGTGGGGGGATTGTCCCAAAACTTGCTACAAGGGGCCAGAGGGGCGGCCTGAATGAAAAATTTGTAAAATCAAGCACCGTGAGGGCATTGTGTGAAAATTATGGAGGATTTCCCAAAGCGGCCAAAAATTGAAAAAAACGACAGGGCCGGTAGTGTCGAAAAAGTCAAAAATGGGAAGGGTGGGGGATTGTCCCAAAACTTGCTACAAGGGGCCAGAGGGGCGGCCTGAATGAAAAATTTGTAAAATCAAGCACCGTGAGGGCATTGTGTGAAAATTGTCAAGGATTTTCCAAAGCGGCCAAAAATTGAAAAAAACGACAGGGCCGGGTAGTGTCGAAAAAGTCAAAAATGGGAAGGGTGGGGGATTGTCCCAAAACTTGCTACAAGGGGCCAGAGGGGCGGCCTGAATGAAAAATTTGTAAAATCAAGCACCGTGAGGGCATTGTGTGAAAATTGTGAAGGATTTTCCAAAGCGGCCAAAAATTGAAAAAAACGACAGGGCCGGTAGTGTCGAAAAAGTCAAAAATGGGAAGGGTGGGGGATTGTCCCAAAACTTGCTACAAGTGGCCAGAGGGGCGGCCTGAATGAAAAATTTGTAAAATCAAGCACCGTGAGGGCATTGTGTGAAAATTATGAAGGATTTTCCAAAGCGGGCAAAAATTGAAAAAAACGACAGGGCCGGGTAGTGTCGAAAAAGTCAAAAATGGGAAGGGTGGGGGATTGTCCCAAAACTTGCTACAAGGGGCCAGAGGGGCGGCCTGAATGAAAAATGTGTAAAATCAAGCACCGTGAGGGCATTGTGTGAAAATTGTCAAGGATTTTCCAAAGCGGCCAAAAATTGAAAAAAACGACAGGGCCGGTAGTGTCGAAAAAGTCAAAATGGGAAGGGTGGGGGATTGTCCCAAAACTTGCTACAAGGGGCCAGAGGGGCGGCACTGAATGAAAAATGTATAAAATCAAGCACCGTGAGGGCATTGTGTGAAAATTATGAAGGATTTTCCAAAGCGGCCAAAAATTGAAAAAAACGAATGTGCCGGTAGTGTCGAAAAAGTCAAAAATGGGAAGGGTGGGGGATTGTCCCAAAACTTGCTACAAGGGGCCAGAGGGGCGGCCTGAATGAAAAATGTGTAAAATCAAGCACCGTGAGGGCATTGTGTGAAAATTATGAAGGATTTTCCAAAGCGGCCAAAAATTGAAAAAAACGACAGGGCCGGTAGTGTCGAAAAAGTCAAAAATGGGAAGGGTGGGGGATTGTCCCAAAACTTGCTACAAGGGGCCAGAGGGGCGGCCTGAATGAAAAATGTGTAAAATCAAGCACCGTGAGGGCATTGTGTGAAAATTATGAAGGATTTTCCAAAGCGGCCAAAAAATTGAAAAAAACGACAGGGCCGGTAGTGTCGAAAAAGTCAAAAATGGGAAGGGTGGGGGATTGTCCCAAAACTTGCTACAAGGGGCCAGAGGGGCGGCCTGAATGAAAAATGTGTAAAATCAAGCACCGTGAGGGCATTGTGTGAAAATTATGAAGGATTTTCCAAAGCGGGCAAAAATTGAAAAAAACGACAGGGCCGGTAGTGTCGAAAAAGTCAAAAATGGGAAGGGTGGGGGATTGTCCCAAAACTTGCTACAAGGGGCCAGAGGGGCGGCCTGAATGAAAAATGTGTAAAATCAAGCACCGTGAGGGCATTGTGTGAAAATTGTCAAGGATTTTCCAAAGCGGCCAAAATTGAAAAAAACGACAGGGCCGGTAGTGTCGAAAAAGTCAAAAATGGGAAGGGTGGGGGATTGTCCCAAAACTTGCTACAAGGGGCCAGAGGGGCGGCCTGAATGAAAAATTTGTAAAATCAAGCACCGTGAGGGCATTGTGTGAAAATTATGGAGGATTTTCCAAAGCGGCCAAAAATTGAAAAAAACGACAGGGCCGGTAGTGTCGAAAAAGTCAAAAATGGGAAGGGTGGGGGATTGTCCCAAAACTTGCTACAAGGGGCCAGAGGGGCGGCCTGAATGAAAAATTTGTAAATCAAGCACCGTGAGGGCATTGTGTGAAAATTGTCAAGGATTTTCCAAAGGCGGCCAAAAATTGAAAAAAACGACAGGGCCGGTAGTGTCGAAAAGTCAAAAATGGGAAGGGTGGGGGATTGTCCCAAAACTTGCTACAAGGGGCCAGAGGGGCGGCCTGAATGAAAAATTTGTAAAATCAAGCACCGTGAGGGCATTGTGTGAAAATTGTGAAGGATTTTCCAAAGCGGCCAAAAATTGAAAAAAACGACAGGGCCGGTAGTGTCGAAAAAGTCAAAAATGGGAAGGGTGGGGGATTGTCCCAAACTTGCTACAAGTGGCCAGAGGGGCGGCCTGAATGAAAAATTTGTAAAATCAAGCACCGTGAGGGCATTGTGTGAAAATTATGAAGGATTTTCCAAAGCGGCCAAAAATTGAAAAAAACGACAGGGCCGGTAGTGTCGAAAAAGTCAAAAATGGGAAGGGTGGGGGATTGTCCCAAAACTTGCTACAAGGGGCCAGAGGGGCGGCCTGAATGAAAAATGTGTAAAATCAAGCACCGTGAGGGCATTGTGTGAAAATTGTCAAGGATTTTCCAAAGCGGCCAAAAATTGAAAAAAAACGACAGGGCCGGTAGTGTCGAAAAAGTCAAAAATGGGAAGGGTGGGGGATTGTCCCAAAACTTGCTACAAGGGGGCCAGAGGGGCGGCCTGAATGAAAAATGTGTAAAATCAAGCACCGTGAGGGCATTGTGTGAAAATTGTGAAGGATTTTCCAAAGCGGCCAAAAATTGAAAAAAACGACAGGTGCCGGTAGTGTCGAAAAAAGTCAAAAATGGGAAGGGTGGGGGATTGTCCCAAAACTTGCTACAAGGGGCCAGAGGGGCGGCCTGAATGAAAAATGTGTAAAATCAAGCACCGTGAGGGCATTGTGTGAAAATTGTGAAGGATTTTCCAAAGCGGCCAAAAGATTGAAAAAACGACAGGGCCGGTAGTGTCGAAAAAGTCAAAAATGGGAAGGGTGGGGGATTGTCCCAAAACTTGCTACAAGGGGCCAGAGGGGCGGCCTGAATGAAAAATGTTGTAAAATCAAGCACCGTGAGGGCATTGTGTGAAAATTGTGAAGGATTTTCCAAAGCGGCCAAAAATTGAAAAAAACGACAGGGCCGGTAGTGTCGAAAAAGTCAAAAATGGGAAGGGTGGGGGATTGTCCCAAAACTTGCTACAAGGGGCCAGAGGGGCGGCCTGAATGAAAAATTTGTAAAATCAAGCACCGTGAGGGCATTGTGTGAAAATTGTGAAGGATTTTCCAAAGCGGCCAAAAATGAAAAAAACGACAGGGCCGGGTAGTGTCGAAAAAGTCAAAAATGGGAAGGGTGGGGGATTGTCCCAAAACTTGCTACAAGGGGCCAGAGGGGCGGCCTGAATGAAAAATGTGTAAAATCAAGCACCGTGAGGGCATTGTGTGAAAATTATGAAGGATTTTCCAAAGCGGCCAAAAATTGAAAAAAACGACAGGGCCGGTAGTGTCGAAAAAGTCAAAAATGGGAAGGGTGGGGGATTGTCCCAAAACTTGCTACAAGGGGCCAGAGGGGCGGCCTGAATGAAAAATGTGTAAAATCAAGCACCGTGAGGGCATTGTGTGAAAATTATGAAGGATTTTCCAAAGCGGCCAAAAATTGAAAAAAAACGACGTGCCGGTAGTGTCGAAAAAGTCAAAAATGGGAAGGGTGGGGGATTGTCCCAAAACTTGCTACAAGGGGCCAGAGGGGCGGCCTGAATGAAAAATGTGTAAAATCAAGCACCGTGAGGGCATTGTGTGAAAATTATGAAGGATTTTCCAAAGCGGCCAAAAATTGAAAAAAAACGACAGGGCCGGTAGTGTCGAAAAAGTCAAAAATGGGAAGGGTGGGGGATTGTCCCAAAACTTGCTACAAGGGGCCAGAGGGGCGGCCTGAATGAAAAATGTGTAAAATCAAGCACCGTGAGGGCATTGTGTGAAAATTATGAAGGATTTTCCAAAGCGGCCAAAAATTGAAAAAAAACGACAGGGGCCGGTAGTGTCGAAAAAGTCAAAAATGGGAAGGGTGGGGGATTGTCCCAAAACTTGCTACAAGGGGCCAGAGGGGCGGCCTGAATGAAAAATGTGTAAAATCAAGCACCGTGAGGGCATTGTGTGAAAATTATGAAGGATTTTCCAAAGCGGCCAAAAATTGAAAAAAACGACAGGGCCGGTAGTGTCGAAAAAGTCAAAAATGGGAAGGGTGGGGGATTGTCCCAAAACTTGCTACAAGGGGCCCAGAGGGGCGGCCTGAATGAAAAATGTGTAAAATCAAGCACCGTGAGGGCATTGTGTGAAAATTGTCAAGGATTTTCCAAAGCGGCCAAAAATTGAAAAAAACGACAGGGCCGGTAGTGTCGAAAAAGTCAAAAATGGGAAGGGTGGGGGATTGTCCCAAAACTTGCTACAAGGGGCCAGAGGGGCGGCCTGAATGAAAAATTTGTAAAATCAAGCACCGTGAGGGCATTGTGTGAAAATTATGAAGGATTTTCCAAAGCGGCCAAAAATTGAAAAAAAACGAAAGTGCCGGTAGTGTCGAAAAAGTCAAAAATGGGAAGGGTGGGGGATTGTCCCAAAACTTGCTACAAGGGGCCAGAGGGGCGGCCTGAATGAAAAATTTGTAAAATCAAGCACCGTGAGGGCATTGTGTGAAAATTGTCAAGGATTTTCCAAAGCGGCCAAAAATTGAAAAAAACGACAGGGCGGTAGTGTCGAAAAAGTCAAAAATGGGAAGGGTGGGGGATTGTCCCAAAACTTGCTACAAGGGGCCAGAGGGGCGGCCTGAATGAAAAATTTGTAAAATCAAGCACCGTGAGGGCATTGTGTGAAAATTGTGAAGGATTTTCCAAAGCGGCCAAAAATTGAAAAAAACGACAGGGCCGGGTAGTGTCGAAAAAGTCAAAAATGGGAAGGGTGGGGGATTGTCCCAAAACTTGCTACAAGGGGCCAGAGGGGCGGCCTGAATGAAAAATGTGTAAAATCAAGCACCGTGAGGGCATTGTGTGAAAATTATGAAGGATTTTCCAAAGCGGCCAAAAATTGAAAAAAACGACAGGGCCGGTAGTGTCGAAAAAGTCAAAAATGGGAAGGGTGGGGGATTGTCCCAAAACTTGCTACAAGGGGCCAGAGGGGCGGCCTGAATGAAAAATGTGTAAAATCAAGCACCGTGAGGGCATTGTGTGAAAATTGTGAAGGATTTTCCAAAGCGGCCAAAAATTGAAAAAAACGACAGGGCCGGTAGTGTCGAAAAAGTCAAAAATGGGAAGGGTGGGGGATTGTCCCAAAACTTGCTACAAGGGGCCAGAGGGGCGGCCTGAATGAAAAATTTGTAAAATCAAGCACCGTGAGGGCATTGTGTGAAAATTATGAAGGATTTTCCAAAGCGGCCAAAAATTGAAAAAAACGACAGGGCCGGTAGTGTCGAAAAAGTCAAAAATGGGAGGGGTGGGGGTAAGGGGGATTGTCCCAAAACTTGCTACAAGGGGCCAGAGGGGCGGCCTGAATGAAAAATGTGTAAAATCAAGCACCGTGAGGGCATTGTGTGAAAATTGTGAAGGATTTTCCAAAGCGGCCAAAAATTGAAAAAAACGACAGGGCCGGTAGTGTCGAAAAAGTCAAAAATGGGAAGGGTGGGGGATTGTCCCAAAACTTGCTACAAGGGGCCAGAGGGGCGGCCTGAATGAAAAATTTGTAAAATCAAGCACCGTGAGGGCATTGTGTGAAAATTGTGAAGGATTTTCCAAAGCGGCCAAAATTGAAAAAAACGACAGGGCCGGGTAGTGTCGAAAAAGTCAAAATGGGAAGGGTGGGGGATTGTCCCAAAACTTGCTACAAGGGGCCAGAGGGGCGGCCTGAATGAAAAATTTGTAAAATCAAGCACCGTGAGGGCATTGTGTGAAAATTATGAAGGATTTTCCAAAGCGGCCAAAAATTGAAAAAAACGACAGGGCCGGTAGTGTCGAAAAAGTCAAAAATGGGAAGGGTGGGGGGATTGTCCCAAAACTTGCTACAAGGGGCCAGAGGGGCGGCCTGAATGAAAAATGTGTAAAATCAAGCACCGTGAGGGCATTGTGTGAAAATTGTGAAGGATTTTCCAAAGCGGCCAAAAATTGAAAAAAACGACAGGGCCGGTAGTGTCGAAAAAGTCAAAAATGGGAAGGGTGGGGGATTGTCCCAAAACTTGCTACAAGGGGCCAGAGGGGCGGCCTGAATGAAAAATTTGTAAAATCAAGCACCGTGAGGGCATTGTGTGAAAATTGTGAAGGATTTTCCAAAGCGGCCAAAAATTGAAAAAAACGACAGGGCCGGTAGTGTCGAAAAAGTCAAAAATGGGAAGGGTGGGGGATTGTCCCAAAACTTGCTACAAGGGGCCAGAGGGGCGGCCTGAATGAAAAAATTTGTAAAATCAAGCACCGTGAGGGCATTGTGTGAAAATTATGAAGGATTTTCCAAAGCGGCCAAAAATTGAAAAAAACGACAGGGCCGGTAGTGTCGAAAAGTCAAAAATGGGAAGGGTGGGGGATTGTCCCAAAACTTGCTACAAGGGGCCAGAGGGGCGGCCTGAATGAAAAATGTGTAAAATCAAGCACCGTGAGGGCATTGTGTGAAAATTGTGAAGGATTTTCCAAAGCGGCCAAAAATTGAAAAAAACGACAGGGCCGGTAGTGTCGAAAAAGTCAAAAATGGGAAGGGTGGGGGATTGTCCCAAAACTTGCTACAAGGGGCCAGAGGGGCGGCCTGAATGAAAAATTTGTAAAATCAAGCACCGTGAGGGCATTGTGTGAAAATTGTGAAGGATTTTCCAAAGCGGCCAAAAATTGAAAAAAACGACAGGGCCGGTAGTGTCGAAAAAGTCAAAAATGGGAAGGGTGGGGGATTGTCCCAAAACTTGCTACAAGGGGCCAGAGGGGCGGCCTGAATGAAAAATTTGTAAAATCAAGCACCGTGAGGGCATTGTGTGAAAATTATGAAGGATTTTCCAAAGCGGCCAAAAATTGAAAAAAACGAATGGGCCGGTAGTGTCGAAAAAGTCAAAAATGGGAAGGGTGGGGGATTGTCCCAAAACTTGCTACAAGGGGCCAGAGGGGCGGCCTGAATGAAAAATGTGTAAAATCAAGCACCGTGAGGGCATTGTGTGAAAATTGTGAAGGATTTTCCAAAGCGGCCAAAAATTGAAAAAAACGACAGGGCCGGGTAGTGTCGAAAAAGTCAAAAATGGGAAGGGTGGGGGATTGTCCCAAAACTTGCTACAAGGGGCCAGAGGGGCGGCCTGAATGAAAAATTTGTAAAATCAAGCACCGTGAGGGCATTGTGTGAAAATTGTGAAGGATTTTCCAAAGCGGCCAAAATTGAAAAAAACGACAGGGCCGGTAGTGTCGAAAAGTCAAAAATGGGAAGGGTGGGGATTGTCCCAAAACTTGCTACAAGGGGCCAGAGGGGCGGCCTGAATGAAAAATTTGTAAAATCAAGCACCGTGAGGGCATTGTGTGAAAATTATGAAGGATTTTCCAAAGCGGCCAAAAATTGGAAAAAAAACGAATGTGCCGGTTAGTGTCGAAAAGTCAAAAATGGGAAGGGTGGGGGATTGTCCCAAAACTTGCTACAAGGGGCCAGAGGGGCGGCCTGAATGAAAAATGTGTAAAATCAAGCACCGTGAGGGCATTGTGTGAAAATTGTGAAGGATTTTCCAAAGCGGCCAAAATTGAAAAAAAACGACAGGGCCGGTAGTGTCGAAAAAGTCAAAAATGGGAAGGGTGGGGGATTGTCCCAAAACTTGCTACAAGGGGCCAGAGGGGCGGCCTGAATGAAAAATTTGTAAATCAAGCACCGTGAGGGCATTGTGTGAAAATTGTGAAGGATTTTCCAAAGCGGCCAAAAATTGAAAAAAACGACAGGGCCGGTAGTGTCGAAAAAGTCAAAAATGGGAAGGGTGGGGGATTGTCCCAAAACTTGCTACAAGGGGCCAGAGGGGCGGCCTGAATGAAAAATTTGTAAAATCAAGCACCGTGAGGGCATTGTGTGAAAATTATGAAGGATTTTCCAAAGCGGCCAAAAATTGAAAAAAACGAATGTGCCGGTAGTGTCGAAAAAGTCAAAAATGGGAAGGGTGGGGGATTGTCCCAAAACTTGCTACAAGGGGCCAGAGGGGCGGCCTGAATGAAAAATGTGTAAAATCAAGCACCGTGAGGGCATTGTGTGAAAATTGTGAAGGATTTTCCAAAGCGGCCAAAAATTGAAAAAAACGACAGGGCCGGTAGTGTCGAAAAGTCAAAAATGGGAAGGGTGGGGGATTGTCCCAAAACTTGCTACAAGGGGCCAGAGGGGCGGCCCTGAATGAAAAATGTAAAATCAAGCACCGTGAGGGCATTGTGTGAAAATTGTGAAGGATTTTCCAAAGCGGCCAAAAATTGAAAAAAACGACAGGGCCGGGTAAGTGTCGAAAAAGTCAAAAATGGGAAGGGTGGGGGATTGTCCCAAAACTTGCTACAAGGGGCCAGAGGGGCGGCCTGAATGAAAAATTTGTAAAATCAAGCACCGTGAGGGCATTGTGTGAAAATTATGAAGGATTTTCCAAAGCGGCCAAAAATTGAAAAAAAACGACAGGGCCGGTAGTGTCGAAAAGTCAAAAATGGGAAGGGTGGGGGATTGTCCCAAAACTTGCTACAAGGGGCCAGAGGGGCGGCCTGAATGAAAAATGTGTAAAATCAAGCACCGTGAGGGCATTGTGTGAAAATTGTGAAGGATTTTCCAAAGCGGCCAAAAATTGAAAAAAACGACAGGGCCGGTAGTGTCGAAAAAGTCAAAAATGGGTAAGGGTGGGGGATTGTCCCAAAACTTGCTACAAGGGGCCAGAGGGGCGGCCTGAATGAAAAATTTGTAAAATCAAGCACCGTGAGGGCATTGTGTGAAAATTGTGAAGGATTTTCCAAAGCGGCCAAAAATTGAAAAAAACGACAGGGCCGGTAGTGTCGAAAAAGTCAAAAATGGGAAGGGTGGGGGGATTGTCCCAAAACTTGCTACAAGGGGCCCAGAGGGGCGGCCTGAATGAAAAATTTGTAAAATCAAGCACCGTGAGGGCATTGTGTGAAAATTGTGAAGGATTTTCCAAAGCGGCCAAAAATTGAAAAAAACGACAGGGCCGGTAGTGTCGAAAAAGTCAAAAATGGGAAGGGTGGGGGATTGTCCCAAAACTTGCTACAAGGGGCCAGAGGGGCGGCCTGAATGAAAAATTTGTAAAATCAAGCACCGTGAGGGCATTGTGTGAAAATTGTGAAGGATTTTCCAAAGCGGCCAAAAATTGAAAAAAACGACAGGGCCGGTAGTGTCGAAAAAGTCAAAAATGGGAAGGGTGGGGGATTGTCCCAAAACTTGCTACAAGGGGCCAGAGGGGCGGCCTGAATGAAAAATGTGTAAAATCAAGCACCGTGAGGGCATTGTGTGAAAATTGTCAAGGATTTTCCAAAGCGGCCAAAAATTGAAAAAAACGACAGGGCCGGTAGTGTCGAAAAAGTCAAAAATGGGAAGGGTGGGGGATTGTCCCAAAACTTGCTACAAGGGGCCAGAGGGGCGGCCTGAATGAAAAATTTGTAAAATCAAGCACCGTGAGGGCATTGTGTGAAAATTGTGAAGGATTTTCCAAAGCGGCCAAAAATTGAAAAAAACGACAGGGCCGGTAGTGTCGAAAAAGTCAAAAATGGGAAGGGTGGGGGATTGTCCCAAAACTTGCTACAAGGGGGCCAGAGGGGCGGCCTGAATGAAAAATGTGTAAAATCAAGCACCGTGAGGGCATTGTGTGAAAATTATGAAGGATTTTCCAAAGCGGGCCAAAAATTGAAAAAAACGACAGGGCCGGTAGTGTCGAAAAAGTCAAAAATGGGAAGGGTGGGGGATTGTCCCAAAACTTGCTACAAGGGGCCAGAGGGGCGGCCTGAATGAAAAATGTGTAAAATCAAGCACCGTGAGGGCATTGTGTGAAAATTGTCAAGGATTTTCCAAAGCGGCCAAAAATTGAAAAAAACGACAGGGCCGGTAGTGTCGAAAAAGTCAAAAAATGGGAAGGGTGGGGGATTGTCCCAAAACTTGCTACAAGGGGGCCAGAGGGGGCGGGCCTGAATGAAAAATTTGTAAAATCAAGCACCGTGAGGGCATTGTGTGAAAATTATGAAGGATTTTCCAAAGCGGCCAAAAATTGAAAAAAACGAAAGGGCCGGTAGTGTCGAAAAAGTCAAAATGGGAAGGGTGGGGGATTGTCCCAAAACTTGCTACAAGGGGCCAGAGGGGCGGCCTGAATGAAAAATTTGTAAAATCAAGCACCGTGAGGGCATTGTGTGAAAATTGTCAAGGATTTTCCAAAGCGGCCAAAAATTGAAAAAAACGACAGGGCCGGTAGTGTCGAAAAAGTCAAAAATGGGAAGGGTGGGGGATTGTCCCAAAACTTGCTACAAGGGGCCAGAGGGGCGGCCTGAATGAAAAATTTGTAAAATCAAGCACCGTGAGGGCATTGTGTGAAAATTGTGAAGGATTTTCCAAAGCGGCCAAAAATTGAAAAAAACGACAGGGCCGGTAGTGTCGAAAAAGTCAAAAATGGGAAGGGTGGGGGATTGTCCCAAAACTTGCTACAAGGGGCCAGAGGGGCGGCCTGAATGAAAAATGTGTAAAATCAAGCACCGTGAGGGCATTGTGTGAAAATTGTGAAGGATTTTCCAAAGCGGCCAAAAATTGAAAAAAACGACAGGGCCGGGTAGTGTCGAAAAAGTCAAAAATGGGAAGGGTGGGGGATTGTCCCAAAACTTGCTACAAGGGGCCAGAGGGGCGGCCTGAATGAAAAATGTGTAAAATCAAGCACCGTGAGGGCATTGTGTGAAAATTGTAAGGATTTTCCAAAGCGGCCAAAAATTGAAAAAAACGACAGGGCCGGTAGTGTCGAAAAAGTCAAAAATGGGGAAGGGTGGGGGATTGTCCCAAAACTTGCTACAAGGGGCCAGAGGGGCGGCCTGAATGAAAAATTTGTAAAATCAAGCACCGTGAGGGCATTGTGTGAAATTATGAAGGATTTTCCAAAGCGGCCAAAAATTGAAAAAAACGACAGGGCCGGTAGTGTCGAAAAAGTCAAAAATGGGAAGGGTGGGGGATTGTCCCAAAACTTGCTACAAGGGGCCAGAGGGGCGGCCTGAATGAAAAATGTGTAAAATCAAGCACCGTGAGGGCATTGTGTGAAAATTGTGAAGGATTTTCCAAAGCGGCCAAAAATTGAAAAAAACGACAGGGCCGGTAGTGTCGAAAAAGTCAAAAATGGGAAGGGTGGGGGATTGTCCCAAAACTTGCTACAAGGGGCCAGAGGGGCGGCCTGAATGAAAAATTTGTAAAATCAAGCACCGTGAGGGCATTGTGTGAAAATTGTGAAGGATTTTCCAAAGCGGCCAAAAATTGAAAAAAACGACAGGGCCGGTAGTGTCGAAAAAGTCAAAAATGGGAAGGGTGGGGGATTGTCCCAAAACTTGCTACAAGGGGCCAGAGGGGCGGCCTGAATGAAAAATTTGTAAAATCAAGCACCGTGAGGGCATTGTGTGAAAATTATGAAGGATTTTCCAAAGCGGCCAAAAATTGAAAAAAACGAATGTGCCGGTAGTGTCGAAAAAGTCAAAATGGGAAGGGTGGGGGATTGTCCCAAAACTTGCTACAAGGGGCCAGAGGGGCGGCCTGAATGAAAAATGTGTAAAATCAAGCACCGTGAGGGCATTGTGTGAAAATTGTGAAGGATTTTCCAAAGCGGCCAAAAATTGAAAAAAACGACAGGGCCGGGTAGTGTCGAAAAAGTCAAAAATGGGAAGGGTGGGGGATTGTCCCAAAACTTGCTACAAGGGGCCAGAGGGGCGGCCTGAATGAAAAATTTGTAAAATCAAGCACCGTGGGGGCATTGTGTGAAAATTGTGAAGGATTTTCCAAAGCGGCCAAAATTGAAAAAAACGACAGGGCCGGTAGTGTCGAAAAAGTCAAAAATGGGAAGGGTGGGGGATTGTCCCAAAACTTGCTACAAGGGGCCAGAGGGGCGGCCTGAATGAAAAATTTGTAAAATCAAGCACCGTGAGGGCATTGTGTGAAAATTATGAAGGATTTTCCAAAGCGGCAAAAATTGAAAAAAACGACAGGGCCGGGTAGTGTCGAAAAAGTCAAAAATGGGAAGGGTGGGGGATTGTCCCAAAACTTGCTACAAGGGGCCAGAGGGGCGGCCTGAATGAAAAATGTGTAAAATCAAGCACCGTGAGGGCATTGTGTGAAAATTGTGAAGGATTTTCCAAAGCGGCCAAAAATTGAAAAAAACGACAGGGCCGGTAGTGTCGAAAAAGTCAAAAATGGGAAGGGTGGGGGATTGTCCCAAAACTTGCTACAAGGGGCCAGAGGGGCGGCCTGAATGAAAAATTTGTAAAATCAAGCACCGTGAGGGCATTGTGTGAAAATGTGAAGGATTTTCCAAAGCGGCCAAAAATTGAAAAAAACGACAGGGCCGGTAGTGTCGAAAAAGTCAAAAATGGGAAGGGTGGGGGATTGTCCCAAAACTTGCTACAAGGGGCCAGAGGGGCGGCCTGAATGAAAAATTTGTAAAATCAAGCACCGTGAGGGCATTGTGTGAAAATTATGAAGGATTTTCCAAAGCGGCCAAAAATTGGAAAAAAAACGACAGGGCCGGTAGTGTCGAAAAAGTCAAAAATGGGAAGGGTGGGGGATTGTCCCAAAACTTGCTACAAGGGGCCAGAGGGGCGGCCTGAATGAAAAATGTGTAAAATCAAGCACCGTGAGGGCATTGTGTGAAAATTGTGAAGGATTTTCCAAAGCGGCCAAAAATTGAAAAAAACGACAGGGGCCGGTAGTGTCGAAAAAGTCAAAAATGGGAAGGGTGGGGATTGTCCCAAAACTTGCTACAAGGGGCCAGAGGGGCGGCCTGAATGAAAAATTGTAAAATCAAGCACCGTGAGGGCATTGTGTGAAAATTGTGAAGGATTTTCCAAAGCGGCCAAAAATTGAAAAAAACGACAGGGCCGGTAGTGTCGAAAAAGTCAAAAATGGGAAGGGTGGGGGATTGTCCCAAAACTTGCTACAAGGGGCCAGAGGGGCGGCCTGAATGAAAAATTTGTAAAATCAAGCACCGTGAGGGCATTGTGTGAAAATTATGAAGGATTTTCCAAAGCGGCCAAAAATTGGAAAAAAAACGAATGTGCCGGTAGTGTCGAAAAAGTCAAAAATGGGAAGGGTGGGGGGATTGTCCCAAAACTTGCTACAAGGGGCCAGAGGGGCGGCCTGAATGAAAAATGTGTAAAATCAAGCACCGTGAGGGCATTGTGTGAAAATTGTGAAGGATTTTCCAAAGCGGCCAAAAATTGAAAAAAACGACAGGGCCGGTAGTGTCGAAAAAGTCAAAATGGGAAGGGTGGGGGATTGTCCCAAAACTTGCTACAAGGGGCCAGAGGGGGCGGCCTGAATGAAAAATTTGTAAAATCAAGCACCGTGAGGGCATTGTGTGAAAATTGTGAAGGATTTTCCAAAGCGGCCAAAAATTGAAAAAAACGACAGGGCCGGTAGTGTCGAAAAAGTCAAAAATGGGAAGGGTGGGGGATTGTCCCAAAACTTGCTACAAGGGGCCAGAGGGGCGGCCTGAATGAAAAATTTGTAAAATCAAGCACCGTGAGGGCATTGTGTGAAAATTATGAAGGATTTTCCAAAGCGGCCAAAAATTGAAAAAAAACGAATGTGCCGGTAGTGTCGAAAAAGTCAAAATGGGAAGGGTGGGGGATTGTCCCAAAACTTGCTACAAGGGGCCAGAGGGGCGGCCTGAATGAAAAATGTGTAAAATCAAGCACCGTGAGGGCATTGTGTGAAAATTGTGAAGGATTTTCCAAAGCGGCCAAAAATTGAAAAAAACGACAGGGCCGGTAGTGTCGAAAAAGTCAAAAATGGAAGGGTGGGGGATTGTCCCAAAACTTGCTACAAGGGGCCAGAGGGGCGGCCTGAATGAAAAATTTGTAAAATCAAGCACCGTGAGGGCATTGTGTGAAAATTGTGAAGGATTTTCCAAAGCGGCCAAAAATTGAAAAAAACGACAGGGCCGGTAGTGTCGAAAAAGTCAAAAATGGGAAGGGTGGGGGATTGTCCCAAAACTTGCTACAAGGGGCCAGAGGGGCGGCCTGAATGAAAAATTTGTAAAATCAAGCACCGTGAGGGCATTGTGTGAAAATTATGAAGGATTTTCCAAGCGGCCAAAAATTGAAAAAAACGAAATGTGCCGGTAGTGTCGAAAAAGTCAAAAATGGGAAGGGTGGGGGATTGTCCCAAAACTTGCTACAAGGGGCCAGAGGGGCGGCCTGAATGAAAAATGTGTAAAATCAAGCACCGTGAGGGCATTGTGTGAAAATTGTGAAGGATTTTCCAAAGCGGCCAAAAATTGAAAAAACGACAGGGCCGGTAGTGTCGAAAAAGTCAAAAATGGGAAGGGTGGGGGATTGTCCCAAAACTTGCTACAAGGGGCCAGAGGGGCGGCCTGAATGAAAAATTTGTAAAATCAAGCACCGTGAGGGCATTGTGTGAAAATTGTGAAGGATTTTCCAAAGCGGCCAAAAATTGAAAAAAACGACAGGGCCGGTAGTGTCGAAAAAGTCAAAAATGGAAGGGTGGGGGATTGTCCCAAAACTTGCTACAAGGGGCCAGAGGGGCGGCCTGAATGAAAAATTTGTAAATCAAGCACCGTGAGGGCATTGTGTGAAAATTATGAAGGATTTTCCAAAGCGGCCAAAAATTGGAAAAAAAACGAATGTGCCGGTAGTGTCGAAAAAGTCAAAAATGGGAAGGGTGGGGGATTGTCCCAAAACTTGCTACAAGGGGCCAGAGGGGCGGCCTGAATGAAAAATGTGTAAAATCAAGCACCGTGAGGGCATTGTGTGAAAATTGTGAAGGATTTTCCAAAGCGGCCAAAAATTGAAAAAAACGACAGGGCCGGTAGTGTCGAAAAAGTCAAAAATGGGAAGGGTGGGGATTGTCCCAAAACTTGCTACAAGGGGCCAGAGGGGCGGCCTGAATGAAAAATTTGTAAAATCAAGCACCGTGAGGGCATTGTGTGAAAATTGTGAAGGATTTTCCAAAGCGGCCAAAAATTGAAAAAAACGACAGGGCCGGTAGTGTCGAAAAAGTCAAAAATGGGAAGGGTGGGGATTGTCCCAAAACTTGCTACAAGGGGCCAGAGGGGCGGCCTGAATGAAAAATTGTAAAATCAAGCACCGTGAGGGCATTGTGTGAAAATTATGAAGGATTTTCCAAAGCGGCGCCAAAAATTGGAAAAAAAACGAATGTGCCCGGTAGTGTCGAAAAAGTCAAAAATGGGAAGGGTGGGGGATTGTCCCAAAACTTGCTACAAGGGGCCAGAGGGCGGCGGCTGAATGAAAAATGTGTAAAATCAAGCACCGTGAGGGCATTGTGTGAAAATTGTGAAGGATTTTCCAAAGCGGCCAAAAATTGAAAAAAACGACAGGGCCGGTAGTGTCGAAAAAGTCAAAAATGGGAAGGGTGGGGGATTGTCCCAAAACTTGCTACAAGGGGGCCAGAGGGGCGGCCTGAATGAAAAATTTGTAAAATCAAGCACCGTGAGGGCATTGTGTGAAAATTGTGAAGGATTTTCCAAAGCGGCCAAAAATTGAAAAAAACGACAGGGCCGGTAGTGTCGAAAAAGTCAAAAATGGGAAGGGTGGGGGATTGTCCCAAAACTTGCTACAAGGGGCCAGAGGGGCGGCCTGAATGAAAAATTTGTAAAATCAAGCACCGTGAGGGCATTGTGTGAAAATTATGAAGGATTTTCCAAAGCGGCCAAAAATTGAAAAAAACGACATGTGCCGGTAGTGTCGAAAAAGTCAAAAATGGGGAAGGGTGGGGGATTGTCCCAAAACTTGCTACAAGGGGCCAGAGGGGCGGCCTGAATGAAAAATGTGTAAAATCAAGGCACCGTGAGGGGCATTGTGTGAAAATTGTGAAGGATTTTCCAAAGCGGCCAAAAATTGAAAAAAACGACAGGGCCGGTAGTGTCGAAAAAGTCAAAAATGGAAGGGTGGGGGATTGTCCCAAAACTTGCTACAAGGGGCCAGAGGGGCGGCCTGAATGAAAAATTTGTAAAATCAAGCACCGTGAGGGCATTGTGTGAAAATTTGAAGGATTTTCCAAAGCGGCCAAAAATTGAAAAAACGACAGGGGCCGGTAGTGTCGAAAAAGTCAAAAATGGGAAGGGTGGGGGATTGTCCCAAACTTGCTACAAGGGGCCAGAGGGGCGGCCTGAATGAAAAATTTGTAAAATCAAGCACCGTTGAGGCATTGTGTGAAAATTATGAAGGATTTTCCAAAGCGGCCAAAAATTGAAAAAAAACGACAGGGCCGGGTAGTGTCGAAAAAGGTCAAAAATGGGAAGGGTGGGGGATTGTCCCAAAACTTGCTACAAGGGGCCCAGAGGGGCGGCCTGAATGAAAAATGTGTAAAATCAAGCACCGTGAGGGCATTGTGTGAAAATTGATGAAGGATTTTCCCAAAGCGGCCAAAAATTGAAAAAAACGACAGGGCCGGTAGTGTCGAAAAAGTCAAAAATGGGAAGGGTGGGGGATTGTCCCCAAAACTTGCTACAAGGGGCCAGAGGGCGGCCCTGAATGAAAAATTTGTAAAATCAAGCACCGTGTAGGGCATTGTGTGGAAAATTATTGAAGGATTTTCAAAGCGGCCAAAAATATGCAAAAAACCGACAGGGCCGGTAGTAGTCGAAAAGTCAAAATATGGGAAGGGGTGGGGGAT